>NC_056739.1:74226409-74418909 GCF_019279795.1 Protopterus annectens | reverse complement strand
TTTTGTGATTAGGTGGGCCACATAGAAGGATTTTCTAACCATCTTGGCAATATGATTACCAAAGGAGAGATTACCAACTACTTGGATCCCCAGATCCGTTATTACATTTTCTGTATTTATGGGACTACCACGTATGTGGTTTGCGGGTACTTTGTTTTTTCCCCAAGGGGGTGACTTTGCACTTTTTGGCATTTAGCTTGAGGCCATGATTTTGACACCGGGTATATGTTTCAGCAAGACCCTTCTGGAGGATGTCTGCATCAGCCAGAGAGTCAATTATGGCCCCCAGTTTGCAGTTGTCTGCGAACTTGGTCAGCCACAGTCCTCCTGTGCTTGCCTGTACTTCTGAGAAGTATACACCGAACAGGAGGGATCCCAGGACTGAGCCCTGGGGGACACCAATTGTAACCGGTTTAGAGTCAGACCTAGAGCCTGCAACTCTCACCGTTTGGGTTCTATCAACCCATCTCGTGACATAGGGGTTTATGCTCAGGCTGGTGAGCTCGTCTATAATACCAGAATAGGAAATGGTGCTGAAAGCGTTTGCAAGGTCTAGGTAGGATGTGTGGACATCCTTTCCCTCGTCTAAAGCCTTGGTAACTGTCTCAAAAGTAGTCCACCAGGTTTAGGAGGCATGATCTGCCCTTAAAGCCAAACTGGGTAGGGTCCAATGTTTGGAGGTCCCCAATGTCTGTTAATGAGTTCCAGGATGACGCACTCCATAGCCTTGCATACCAGGCTAGTCAGACTTATAGGGCGATAGTTCATGGGGTCCGTTGTAGCTCCACCTTTGTGGAGCGGAACTGTTGCTGTGCACCACTATGGGTACGTAGTCTGTAGAGAGGCTGAGTTTGAACACCGTAGTCTGTAGAGAGGCTGAGTTTGAACAGTGTGTTCAGATGAGGGGTTAGTTCATTTTGGAGTTCGTGTAAGACACAGCCTGGAACACCATCCGGTCCCACTGAAGCTGTGTTTTGGCTTTGGATAGGGCTGTTTTAACCTGTGTGTCAGTGACTGATGGGGCTGTACATTCTTTTGTTATGGTTATGGGCCCTTTAGGGGGTGAAGTTTGCACTAAATCTGTCTGCCAGAATGTTGGCAATATCAGTCAGTTCAGTGTATGCACTAAATCTGTCTGCCAGAATGTTGGCAATATCAGTCAGTTCAGTGTATTTTGTGCAATTCTGCACTAACTCAGAGCAGATCTGAGAGTTTCCACTTAGGTACTTGACATAGCTGAAAAACGCTTTGTGGTTATCTTTGGAGTCCTTGGCAATTTTTCTTTTAAAGTTAGCCTTGGATGATTTTATGAGGGATCGTAGTTTCTTGCTGATACTGATCAGGGATGTCTTTCCTTCTTGGGATTTTACTCTCTTCTGTACTAGTTTCCTCCAATTATATAGCTTGTTTATGACAGGGGTCCAATAGTCTGAAATTCTTGTGCAAAGCGTGGGTCCATTTGGCAGCAGGTTACAGAAGATCAAGAAGTTAGGTTTGATTTATCTTAGAAGTAAATGAAAATGAAGTGAATTACTTGGATTTATCCGTCTGTGGTATTCCTAGAAAAGAAATCAGAACTGAATTGGATAAGGCCTATACAGACAGACCCCCCCCCCCTTGGAAGAAACTTTTTCACCACATTTTATATCCTCATTACCTTATGGGATATTACTATTTGCCAGAGCACACAATTAAGTGGGAATTGATCCGCAACATGCTATGAAGGCTCGTTAAGTTAAACTTGTGTGGAACTAGATAGAGAAAGTTTACTACAAAGGAGCAGAAATGCCATATGTACAGAAATGCATTTCCTGGAAAAACATTCAAAAGGAAAGATAAGGACAAAATGAACACACGTCCCTTTCGGTCAAATTCCATGTCAGTTTAATTGGAAAGGAGGCATGCATTTTCATCGGCCAACATGCTCATAGACTTGCATGCAGATCCAGACTGCACAATACCTGGGTTAAAGGTTTCCCTACATCAATGAATAAAAAACCTAAACACTGCTGAATATTTTAAATTGGCAAAATGACCACTGCATTGACAATAAGCATTTCCAAAACTAGCCTATATCAAATTAAAAATCAATAAGCAACATTCCTCGTCCTCTTCACCAGTCTTCTTACCATCTTGTTTTGAAAGTGATTAAAGAGAAAACCAGAGTATGTCCAAAAACTAGAACTAGTACTGAGATTTTGTAGTACAAACATACCACATAACCTCTTAGCACAAGAAATCTGGGCAAATTATCTGGGCAAATTCAAAAATAACTGGGGGGGGGGGTACAAAGACCCAAAAATATGGACAGTTTTTAAATACTGCTCTTATAAAACGTAGAAAGTTGTTACAATAAAAAGCTGTGTTACCATGCTTTCCCCAAAGGATATGAAATCAAACTCGTCTCATTATTTAGGGAATACAATCTTCACTGACTTGCCAGACAAACGATAAGTCCAAACATATTACTGACCAAATGTGAACCATGGGGGTAATATACTTCACTGTGTCATATACAATGTTCATTGTATACTGGTTCAAAGCATTTGTGAAACCCAATTAAATTCGAAGTTCAAGAAAAGGATGATCATGACACAAACAGTGGTTAATAACCTGACATGGTCCTGCAAGTTGTTCCACATCGATAAGACTGGGAAAAACAAAAGTTAGGCATCAGAAGCATCTGCAAACAGTAAGGAGGAAAGTACTGTGGCAGTGAGTTTTAAAGTCATGCATGTGACAGATTTTAGTAGTCAAAGTAAATATTTTGCAAAAGAAATTAACACACAAAGTAGGTAATGGACTACAACCTTTAGGTATTTGTAACATACAAACAAAACTTCTTAAAGACACCAACCTTTAATATACTACTGTATCATAATTAGAAAAGTCAATGAACCATTAAACAGAGAGGGCAGAAATTGATCCCCACCCCCTATCTGATTAATTGCTGGTATACTCTTCCTGGAATTCTTTGCACTTGATTTTAATATAAAGCCATGTTTTCTGTAGTGAAATTGTATTCTTCACTGAAGGCAAATGTGATACATTAAAAAGTTGGTCTTTAAGCAAGATGGACAAAATGTCTTAAATCATCATTTACTACACATTGATTTTTATAACAAGGCCACAGAAACATTTTCACTCCACTGGAGGGGGTAGGATTCTGAATATTCTCAACATTCTTACCCCATGGGCTGGAAGTTATAGTGCAATGCCTGCTAGACTGGGATCTTGCAAGTGTACACTCATATCTACATACCAACTAGTCCTGTGCAGACATTCTTTAACACTGTCTTACCCCATCACCACACACCACATCCTTAGTATAAGATCTGCAATTCCAGTCTTACCCGAAGATGGGGTTCCAGTGCAAAAGTGTTTTTGGGGGGGGGGGGGCTGTACAAGTCTACACTGGGACTTCATTCCCAGCACCTCCCCCATAGCACCTGTGCTGCTAACTGAACCAATGCCTTATCTGGGTGCAGTCGGGTCCAGAAGCTCTGAACCACATGGCAAATGCTTTACTTCTAACCATCTGCTCAGCTACAGAAACTGTAACAACCAAATTAAACATTAACCACAGGAAAACCTGATTAAAGTCCAATAATGCTGGACAAGAATAAAAATTACACACTACTGCAAACTCCTGCTTCTAAGCAGATATCATCTAGGGCCATGAAGTGGTAAACCATCCACATAACATAAGACCTTGAACAGCACACATGCAGGTGTATCACCACATTTAAGACAAACGACAGGCAGAAATGTCACATCATCATCAACACTTAGTGGGTATAAGTTTACTTATGAAACATACTGTGTAAGCTCAAAATGAAACAGCAGCACTGGTACTACTCAGCCAGTAACTTCACATGCGACAGCAAACAAGTCTTTCCCCAGCCATGCAGTTACAGCAAGTCTGATAATTGTAACTATGACCTAAGAGTTATCCCAAGTTAGAAGTTGAAGCACCACAGAACTGAACACCCACCAGCACCAACAGCAAGAATCTCAGGTCGGAGACCTCCTTCAAGACCGGCATCTATCCTGCTCCTTAATGTTACATTTTTGCCTTCCTTCCTGGAATAGATAAAACTTGTTTGACCCATTTGCTCCTGTCTGGGGAATGCATGGCTCTCAGCCATGGAAGAGGGCATAAAAAGGGGAGCAATTTGGTAGGCAGCAAGGAGAACAGGAAGGTGACAAATACTATTTGTCTGACATAACTAGGTCCTCATTTCACATCCTACGACACTGCCTCGGCTGCAGACATGGACTGAGGTTTCCTTCATTTCAACCCTATGACAAGATTAAAGGCTACGGCAAATCTTCTACTCCTCCTGATAATGAAAAGAGTCAAGCTGAAACATGGTAGAACAGACTGCTTCATACCTTCTAGTCCTGATATCCAAAGGTAAAGTACAACTGAACTGAAACAGGAGTAGTACAGCTGTGTACATGTGTTAAAGGCTAAACAAACAGGGAGTGATGTTAGGGTTACCACCTGTCCCACTTCGACAGGGATGGTCCCTCTTTGGGCAGTTGTGTCCTGACAAAAAATATTACAAAGGGCAAATGTCCTGAGATTGTAGGACATAATTATGTCCCATATTTTATGTAATAATTGCATAAAATAGTTATTTCTGCATCTAAACTACCTAAATGTCACAAGAAACATAAGCAACTAAACTGCTACAAGAATAAGCTTTTAATTAGGAAAAAAAGTTGAGTTCTATCCTTTGTACTGACCGTGGGTATGTGCCGGCCTGTAAAATATGATGTGTGTCCCGAAAATGTCCCACTTTGGCCATTTGAAAAGGTGGCAACCCTAAGTGATGTACGCTTGAGGTTAAAAGTCAAATCAAGACTGGGAGAGACCTGCCTTCTTAACATCAATGCTGACACCCTCTCCTGGCTAAACGGTGTCAAACTCTGCTTGGACTACTTCCTTCAACACTGATGCTAGGTAGAAGTATCTACCCTATTATATAAGGCTTTGGGAAAAAAATCGACTGTAGGGTTGCCACCTTTTCAAATGCTCAAAGTGGGACAATTGTGGTACAAACATCAGATTTGCAAGTCAAAACATACCCACGGCCAGTACAAGGTACAGAACTTCACGTTTTTGCCTAAATAAAAGCTTATTCTTGTAGCATTTTAGTTGCTTATTCTGTTTCTTATAACATTTAGAGGTTTTAGATACAGAATAACCGTTTTATGCAACTGTTACATAAAATATAGGAAATATTTTTGCCCGAATATCTCAGGACATTTGCCATTTTTACATTTTCCCTCGCAAAGTGGGACTTTAAGTTTCGACTGAAATTTCAACCAAAAGACGAGCAAACAGCGCGCCTCATCATGACGAGCATTCCGTCCCCCATTCAGTCTTAGAAGGTCTTTAACCTTGAAAAACAGTAACTCTCACGTCATGAAAAGAGCGTTTTAGAAGTATAAAGCAGCACATTTTCACTATGCTGTAGACGGATTGTACACTCTAAATTGGCCCTAGGTGCGAGTGTGTGCCTTCTGTGGAAGGTTGGGCACCGGGCTAGCAACTCGACACCGTAAAACTCCACTGCCAATCATGACCGGACAGGTGATCCGCTGTGGCAACCCCTGACCAGGAAAAGCTGGAATTAGAAGCTTCCTAGATGAAGTTGGTAGCCACGTTCTCCAGAGAGGTGGTGTCCCAGATTTTTGAGATTGACAGTTGCGGGGCAAGGTCCCACATTTTGTCCATCAACTGTTGCACACATTTTGCTGACGGAAGATTTGAAAAGTACAGACATCACAACTTTCCTCGGTAAATGCTAGACGGTTTGGGTTAACAACTCAAACAACCACAGTTCTTGTCTGGGAAACGTTAGTAAAGGCGAGGACTTGTCCCCCTTTAATATGTAGCTAGGGAGTTTTAGTCACAAAAACAGAGGATACCATACCCTCTGCCCTAAGGAGTCCTACAAAAGCAGCATAATCTCTGTCCCCACTTCAACCCGGTTGACATTAAAGGTTCTATACAGCTCAAACAAGACTGCATTCAAGTCTTCTAAATTAACACCAATTACGAAAAATTCATCACGATTGCGTCATTCCAAGTTAAAAGCTGAAGCGCCATAAAACAAAAGCACATCAGCACCAAAAACCAAGAGTCTCGCTAGACTTCACCTTATGCCTCCTAACCAAAGACGATCAGAGGAAGGTTAGTTAAGCAGAAATCGAGGCACAGAAGTAAAAACTACCCACCACAAAAAAGGTGTGTTTTTGTGTGCCCTCTTCATTACAATCCTTCGCTGGGGATTCAGATTTTTTTACCAATCTCCAATCTAAAATACAAAATAAGAACCCCTTTTCTTGTAACCAGTGGGACAGTAAACAGTAACAGCATAAATACCCGATGATCATCTTACCCGTTAAAGCTTCCGGGGCTGAGCTTTACCTAGAAAGTATTAGTGCTTTCTCCCTCTTAGTTGTATAATAACCAAAAAATAAGGGCGGGGCTTAAACTAAGAGCGTTATACAACAACCAGCCAAGTCCAAGAAAGTTAACACTTCCGGATAAGGGCCTTATATAACGGAGAAAGGGAGAACCTGTTTCCGAAGTACCCGTTTGAGCAAGGAAAAGTAATAATCGGATTTGGAAAAAGAAAGGACATTGTTCTTGCTGCTTTCTATTTGTCATTTGAGTTGGGCGGAGTTTCTCTATGTACCAGTCACTCGCCAAACTGTAATCCCAAAGTATGTCAAGAACATTAATGTTAGCATTTAACACACAAGTAGTTTATGCAGCAGAAAACTGTCACACCTGTACACAGTAGAACCATACCTCTCAAGTGTACCTCATTACGAGGAACGCACCTCATTTGGGGGTCTTAAAAAGTTCATGTTCCTCAAAGTTCTTCAAAGTTCCACACTGAAAGAGTCTGTCACATATTCAGTTAGGAATTTTTTTAAGTTAAATCCATGGTAAATAGAAATTAATCATATGAATTCATTAAAGGATGATCTTTATGAGTAAAACCAGCATATTGTAACGATCCTATGACCTTCCTAGTTGAAGT
Organism: Protopterus annectens; assembly: GCF_019279795.1. Lineage (NCBI taxonomy): Eukaryota > Metazoa > Chordata > Ceratodontiformes > Protopteridae > Protopterus > Protopterus annectens. The sequence continues at coordinate 74,411,845 of NC_056739.1, read as the reverse complement.
TGTTAGTAAGCAATTAGTATGTGTTCCACATTTTGCCCTCTTGTTCCACATTATGAAGGCGAGTGTTCCTCATTTTGGAGATGGAAGGTTGAGAGCTATGAGTAGAACACGTTACCATCCCAGAAAACTAGCTATACCTCTTTATATACCGCTACATGCCTCTCGACTGCTCACGGGTTTGCCTCCTATTTTGGTTTGTTCCCCATAAAATGCGTGGTTTTCTGTCAAATTACTGAGGATTGAGGTTAATAATGACAGCTATTTGAGTTTCAGACTTCATATCTACCAAAAAATGCTAATGCAAAACCTGCCATTCTAACATTACAAGAGTAATAATTAAAACATGTCCTTAACTTTGGGCTGTTGTCTTTTCCCCCTCCCGTTAAGATTTATTGGGCTAATGAGGTTGACACCTGGCAGTAAATTTTCATGATAGCCAGAAAATCAAACTCTCTGTCAGGAAATTCATTTCACATTATACCATGACCCTCCATTAATATTCCAAAACGTGCACGCTGATTGGCCCCGGCTTCGCACTCGGGACCAAACCACGCCAACTGTGGATAAATCCCGCATTACCCACACCCAGGCGTGGGTTATTGCTATAATAATCTTTTGTCTCAACTGTATCCTGAGTGATGTGAAATGTGACCATTAGCAGGTAGACTAATCAAAATATACTTTTCATTATACATCTTAGAAGTACACAAACTCAGAACATTTTTTTTATAAAACTAAAACAATGGATCTCTCCTTCAGTTAAACTTTATGCTGTCTGTGGTAAAATTATATGTTTTTTTTTTATCTTCAGTATAAATAATATTGTAGATATGAACAAAACCTGGATTCAGGAAAATTGCAAAGCACATTTTGCAGGAGTAAATTGTACAAATATTTTTCTTTTTTCCTTTCATAATTTCTTTTGTATGCTGTTTAGATGCTTATGCTTATCTAGTGTAATAGTTTAACAAACCAACCAGTTGCCAAAATAATATTACAAATATTTTTTAAAGTGTCCAGCATGTTTATACATTCATTTGCCTTTAGCATATTAAATGCTGTATCTTCAAATATACCTCTCAACTGTCCAGATTTTTGTCTCATATTTTTGGTCTATTCCTCATAAAATTTGTGGTTTTCTGGCAAATCACTGAAATAATCTGAGGACTAAAATTTCCAAATAAAGACATACATTCATATCCCTCAGGAAATTTATGTTAACACAAACCCTATTACTTCAGCAACTTTCTAAGTTTGTAAGAGCAATATTTAAAATCTGCCCCTGTTTGGGGCCTTTGTCCCCATTTCGTCAGGTTTTGTCCACATTTCTTGCACTAAGTGGTTGAGAGGTATGTCTTCAAAATTGTTGCAAGTAGGATTACTAACTTTGAGAGAAGAAAAGCATTTACTTCCTGAAATGGGCTGGTCAATGGGCAGAGCAAAGGGTGAGGCTTTTTGTCACGTTTCTGCCTCTTCCAAAGGTGGCAACCCCTCTCTAAGTGGTTAAGAAGTAAGCTCTCAAGAGCACTACATTATGAAGAACATCCCACATTTTGAATCTTAAAAAGTCTGTGTCCCTTGCAGTACTGCAATGAAAGGACTGGACACACCTTCAGTGTTAAAATTTTTTTTAACTAAAATCAATGGTTAATAATACTAAATCACATTAATTAATCAAAGTTTTTATAAAAAGTATTACATTTTAACCATTTGTGAGCTTCCTTGTTCAAGTTGTTAGTAAGTGTTCCACATTTCGGTGTCCTTTCAGATACCTCTTGGTTACAATTTCAACAGCCTGCACATCAAGCTAGGTATGTGCCCATATGCTATATATATATATATATATATATATATATATATATATATATATATATATATTCTTATCTACCACTATGCATATAACTGGGAATATAGGCATATGTGTGGTAATGCCAAAGGTACCAAGTATTCCTGCTTTTACCGGTTCTAATCACGGCGGGAGCAGCACAGCAGGACTGTGAAAGCCTAATATTAGTGGGTCACCTGTGGTCCCCTGTGGCTGTCAATGGCAAAATGCAAACGGCCTAGTACAATGACAAAATGGCCCTCTCTTCAACACCACCATGGGAGGCTCATGTAGCTCACCAACATCACAGGCCCCCATGGAGGCAGAGGCTCACCCCATAACATCACCATTGCAGAGCAGACCTCTAGTAACTTTGAGTCCCCAGACAACACAGCATCTTTAATTCACACTGCCTGTGATGTACATATATCTGCCATGAATCCACGTCAGTTCCAGATCTGAATGCAACACTTAACATAAATCAACAGATGTGCAAACCAGTGATCCAGGCACAGGCAAATACTATCAACAGCATTGTGGAGATTGCAAGTGTACTCCATGACATGTTATGATATGCAACACCTGCACATTAACAAAAAGTATAGGGACAGGAGTAGTCATTGGTGATCAGGTCTTTCATGGTACATTTTGCCTCCATGGGTACATCAATAAGACACATGGTGGGACTGTCTCTGTAGGCCATGTAATCTGTGTCAATAGGGGGCGTCCAGAAGCAAGATAGTTCGGCATGTGCAACCCTACCTACACTACACAAACCATTGCTGAGATGGCTTCAGTGTCAGCTATGGCCACACAGCCTACTATAGCTGGCCATTAGTGGTCTCATGGTTGTGAACAGAGATGTTCCTCAAGCTGAACACGTGGGACCCTCACGTGACTACTCACAAATGGTCTCATAGTTCTTCCCATTCAATACCACCTGTAGGCACATGGAGTACCACACCCACTCACAGCCATTGTCCAGGTCACAGACTGAATATTTGTAGACTCCCAATATAGGACACCCCATCATGGCTTGTTCCATTAGTTTTACACCTTCCCTGCCACAGACAGCTTCAAGTCCCACAACTATAAACCACCACAGTAGACACTGCAAATGGTCATGACACAGCAGGTCAACCCTACCACTTGGGAATATGATCCATGACTCCCTGCAGCCCACTAGTAGAGTAAGTAGCTACCGAATTAATCTCTCATGACCCTACCTCATGTTATAGTGTTGCTGTCATCTGCTTCACAGCTATTGCAATACATCAACAGGAATGGCTTTCACCACCTCATCTGCAACTTGGTGTATAATGCCCGGCATATTATTTTACTGTGTCGCCCAACCACCTGTCTAAGGAGTGATGACTGGGCCCTGCCATTCTCTAATGTGTGTGTGGATATGGTTATGTTTGATGCTCAGTGTGGCCAGCCCATGCATTGCCTTCCACGGCATGGGTGAGGTAATGTATGTATCATTTTATTCTGTATTGTTTGTGTCATGTGCTACAGTTGTGGACCATATGTATCATGATGTACTGTGCCTACTTCTGCTTCACATGTGGTACCACTGCCACCTGTTTGTCCCCAGCTAGTCTACTATCTGCTCTTCCATTTCTGGTCATTCTCCTATGCTGGATTCTGTTGGGAGGGTTCCCTCCTGCTGGAGATGTTGATGTAGTACCACAATGTGGCACATACTTCACAGATTTTGCTGCAGGTCATCATCGTCATCATCATCATCATCATCATCATCTAGCCACTTTTTCCCATTTTCTACCTGGGGTCAGGGTGTTGTGTCAGCTATCACCATCTCTCTTGATTCAGTGCCATTCTCCTACCTTCTTCAACACTTATGTCTGCCTGTCACAGGTCTTCTTTCACACAATCCATCCTCCTCTTTGCTGGACACTCACATTTCCTATTGCCTTCTTCCTGCCTGTCCCAAGTCTTCTTCCCAAGATCGTTTTCTGCTTTTCTGTACATGTACCCAAAGCCACCTTAATTTATTCTCCTTGACCTTGTCTGTAATTAGAGCTACTTTGGCTTCTGCTCTGATGTCATTATTTCTTCATCTGTCCCACAGTGTGCACCCTACCACCCATCCAAGGTACTTTATCTCTACCACCTCTAGCTTCCTCAACTGCTCTGCCTTTACTGCCCAGGTTTCTGTACCATACAGTAGTAATCGTCACACCACTGTTGTCTGTTGATGCAGTCTGGTCCACATTGCAACAACCTCCCTAATTTATTAAGGCAGCAGAAGCATCCTTTCAGTTGTCCAAACACGAGCACCATGAAATTAAGTGTTTCTGCTTGGGCTACATTGTGCACCATCTCTGCCATGTTTCTGAGGGTTGTGGATAGTGGGCCACAATCCATGGCTCCAATTAATATCTGGCATTGCCTACAACACACAACAGTCACACTGTTAAATGCAGTGTGCTTCCTGCTTGCATGGTATATATATATGTATATATATATATATATATATATATATATATATATATATATATACACACACACACATACACTGTCCCATTTTTGTAGCCTATATGTGCATCTAATAACTGAATAACCCAGGAGAAGTCCCCTTGTACAAGCCATTGGTATAGGTCAGATATGTGCCATATGTGTGAGTCATGGGAACTGCCGGGGTCATGCAAACCCACATTATACGTTGAGGATGAGGGGGTGAAAGCCCTTCCTGTTGATGTATTGCAATATGAATGGGGCAGCTGCAGCCTTGAGGGCAATGTGTGTGTGTTACCAATGTCTCCCAGGACCTCAGTGAAATGGGCTGGGCTGTAAAATGATAGTACACTGGAGGTTTTTCTCCTCACCAGTCCTGGGGCCAGATATGCTCTTCCTAATGTTGCAGCATGATGTCGAGAAACTGGCATACACCTGTGATATCCCTAACAAGTTCCTGTAGTTTTCTAGAAACTCCATATAGCTAAGACAGTTAATGCTGCATGTACCACTTTGTTTACTGGGATGGGGGACCATACACCCCCCTTGATTTTGTGAATCAAAAAAGCACTTTAGTACTAGTATATAGTACATTTTATGACAGTGGTTAATATACATATTTTTGTGACTTTTTTATTGCATTTTAATTAATTCACAACAAATGTCAATTGAGTGATTTTGTTTTTAACTAACAATTTTGTTTTTAACCAATTATGTAATTAACTTTTTGGCGCCAAAAATTTGTGTATATAAAGGAAGTGACATGTTAAGGTAAATGGTTCTGAAGAAATCTGGTAAATGCAGATGAAAGCGCTCAACCATTCTTACTAGATGTACTTTGTGGTGCTGGCAGTTATCGAATAAAGTTGTGTGACAAAAAGCAACAGGCGAGTTTGCTTCTGATTCACGGCTCGAGTCCAGGGGATCTACGCTTGCTATCCTAAGAGTTATTGTTTGTTTTGTTCTACTTTGGTTACTAGTTGCGAAATGGCAGAGGTGGATTGTCTTGGGACTCCATTGAGTCGTGAAGAGTACTCTACACTACGGTCGGAAGTGACGTCATTACAAGGAGACGTCAACAGGCTCCTTGAACTTGTGCAGAAGCTCACCGAAGCTGTAACAGCTGGTGTGGAACCAGCAAAAACTATTCAAAGTATTCAAGCCAACGCGGAGACATCGCAAGTGGAAGCGGTGTTGGTGGAAGTTACCAGCGAAGCTAGTGATATCCCTAATGGACAAGGTGAAGGGACTAAAATACACGATTTGGATATAGGAGATGAAAACAGGGACATATCAATTGAAGCTGATTTTACGTTTGATTTCAGCTTATTTCACACTAACAGTGAGAATATGAGAATGTGGGCACGCCCTAAAGAGCAGCGTGCTCCAGTACGGACATATTCAGCCATTGCCAAGAAGGCAAATAGCAAAAACAAAGGTACTGTAAACTTAGATAAGATATCTAGTCCTAAACCGAAAGGTATTCAGAAAAGGGATTATCGGGAACGTGTGTTAAATGTATCTAAAGTATTAAATGAATTTTTAGCTGATGAAGATAATTTTGGGGGGAGAAATACAAGTGAATACAGGCAAAAGTATATGCATGTGAGGAAAATGTTACTAATGATGTGAAATCCAGAATTTATTTATTGGGTAAAAAACTAATACAACTTAAAAGTGTAAAAGTGGATAATGCATATCTTGAAAAATGTATTCAATTACAAGTGGTACCAAAAGGTTTGAGGTTTTTCAAACTACCACTGGGTTTAAAATATTCTTCAAAAATTGAGCAATTGTTTAACAAAATGTTCGATGATTTTGGTTTTTCGTTTATGAAAGCACTTTTGAAATGTAATGAAGAAAAAATTAATGCCCTTCTACAGGAAGTAGAATGTTTAAATGAATCTATTATAAAAGATGTGGATTTTGTTGAATGGTATGATTTATATTCCAAACAGTTTTCTAATGCAAAAAGTAAAGTGCATAATGTTTACAATAGAAAAATGAATAAAATAGAGCGAGATATGGAAATGTATAGGATAGGAAGAGCGTACATCTGGCCTAAGTATACAGATGAAAGGGAAGGGGTATTTGAAGTAGTTGAAACAAAAGGAAGAAGAAGAAAGTATAGGTTGAATGAAGAAGAAAATTTTCAAGGGGGGCGATTTTACCCGGCACCAAAAAGATGGCAAAGGGGATACAATCAATAGAGAATACAGATGGAATAATTGACGGAGAAGGTGGTGGAAATAGTGTACAGAAGCATGCACCCCCCACCCCTGCAGATAACAGAATTAATGAGAAGGCATCTACTTTTTGTACCAGTATCAGTATACCTGAGGAAAATCCAGTAAGGCATCCGAACATACATTGCTTTGAAGGGTTTAAAGTATACAACTATACACAAGTCCAGGTTACTACGGAAATTACTACATTGTTTAGCAAGGGGATGAAATTCATACCCACAGTAAAATTTGACATTTGTGATGCCATAAAAGAGGTTAAATTATTCTGTAGAAGACTAAATCTTGCTATACAGTTCAATCAAGGCCAGAATAAGGGAAAAGGAAACACTAACTGTAACAAGTTAACTAAGAAAAGCACGTACATTCCTGTATCTAACGCACAGATAGGTTTATACGAGAAAATGGTTTGTAAAGATTTACACATTTTACACAGGAATATAAAGAATAACAAGTTAGATTCCACAGCTAATAAGGACAATTTACTAACTGAAGAAAGGAAATGTTTAGAGAATCTCATTATGAATGATGAGATAAGAATAATGAAGCCAGATAAAGGTGGTGGGATTGTGATTTTTGAAAATAAAGAATATCTAAGGAAATACAGAAGATCCTAAATGAATCTGGTAACTACGAACAAGTGTCGTTGAACCAAATAAATACAGGATATAGAAGGATCGATTTTGCTGTAGAGGAGTATTTATTAGATAGAAGAATAACCAATGAAGTATATGAATTTTTCAAAAATGATTTTCCATTATTATCTAAAATTATAGGAATACCTAAATTACATAAAAATCTGGAACATCCACCTTTTAGACATATAATATCTGGCTCCAAATCGAAAACATTCAAGTTAGGGGTAGCCATTGACCACTGGATGAAACATATATATACTAAAGTTAACCACATAGTAAAAGATTCATGGGATTTTTTGGGCAAACTAACGGATGAAGTTTGGCAGGAGAATTTGATTTTCCTCACAGTTGATGTGAAAGATTTATTTTCCAGTATACCGGCAGATATTGGTCTTGAACATTTTTGTAATAGCATGATCAAGTATTCAGGTTGTAGTTGGGACAGGATCAATCTCATCATGGATATGATGGGGCTGGTCCTAGACCACAACTACATCTTCCACTCGGGTCAACACTTTAAACAAATTCGTGGTGTTGCAATGGGGGCTTCTTGTGCCCCCATTTTTGCTAATTTGGTTATGCTCGAGTGGGAGAACAAGTACATCTTCCCAAGTGAATATTACCAATACATCGGATTATACACTAGGTTCCTGGACGACATGTTTATTTTATGGAAAGGCCCAGAAGAGAAGATACAAGAGTTCTTAGAGTACCTTAATAACACCACGGAATTCCTCAAATTTACCTACCAGTATGACAAAGTGGGAATAGCATATCTGGACACTTGGATTAGTACTACAGGACAAGGGTTTGAGTCTAGAATATACAGAAAACCCACGTTTTCAAATGACTACATACATTATAGCAGTTGTCATCCTGGCCATATCTTCGTAATGTAGTTAAAGGCCAATGCATAAGGATAGCCGGAATGTCATCGACTAAGGAGATTATGCAAAGTGAATTAGATACTCTTTTTAAGTTATTTTTAGATAGAGGTTACCCTAAACACATGTTGACCAACATTACGTCTTATGTTAAGAAAGAATGGGGTAGTAAATATGTACCACTACTGGGTACAGGCAGTATGGTGAGTACTAAAGTCCAAATAGACCGAGATAATAGAGTATGCATCATCAGGTTTAACCCCTATACCAACATTATGACAGAAATTTTAAAGAAACATTGGGACATAATTACTAGTAATGTACCTATTGGAAACATATTAGGTACAAAACCCTCTATAGTATATAAAACAGGTTTGAATTTAAAAAGAATAATAGAGACTAAGAAAAAGGCCTACACAGGAAACAGTAGGAAGGGCACTACGAGTTGTGGTGCATGTAGTCAGTGTAAATATATTAACACAAAATGTAGGATGAGACTTAAGAATATTGTGAAATCTGTAGTATATCCTAAGAAGGGTAATTGTAATACGCAGCGTATTGTGTATATTGCTGAGTGTGAGAAATGCGACGTATACTATATAGGAAAGACTGAGAGGAAATTCAAAACTCGTATATACGAGCACCTGTATAGTATTAGGAAAGGAGATACTAAGAACGCTCTAAGTAGACACATTATAGAAAAGGGAAGTGAACATAGTTTTAAATTTGCTATTATAGACCAGGTAGAGGTAAATGACAGAGGAGGAAATTGGAAAATATATTTAGCTTGGTTAGAAAGCAAGTGGCAGATATGTTTAGATGCCACATCCCCCCCGGGTATAAATGACTATATAAGTATCAAGCCTTTTTTGGCGTTAGAGTAAGGAAATTTCATCAGCCGAGTACATTTTATATATATTTTATACATTAACACACAATATATATTTTTACTTATATATATTTATTATGAATTTATAAATTTAAAATTTTAGCATAGGGTAGATAGTATAAGGGACCCAATAATGAAATGTATCATGCACTGTATAAAAGCACTTTAGTACTAGTATATAGTACATTTTATGACAGTGGTTAATATACATATTTTTGTGACTTTTTTATTGCATTTTAATTAATTCACAACAAATGTCAATTGAGTGATTTTGTTTTTAACTAACAACTTTGTTTTTAACCAATTATGTAATTAACTTTTTGGTGCCAAAAATTTGTGTATATAAAGGAAGTGACATGTTAAGGTAAATGGTTCTGAAGAAATCTGGTAAATGCAGATGAAAGCACTCAACCATTCTTACTAGATGTACTTTGTGGTGCTGGCAGTTATCGAATAAAGTTGTGTGACAAAAAGCAACAGGCGAGTTTGCTTCTGATTCACGGCTCGAGTCCAGGGGATCTACGCTTGCTATCCTAAGAGTTATTGTTTGTTTTGTTCTACTTTGGTATAGGTCAGATATGTGCCATATGTGTGAGTCATGGGAACTGCCGGGGTCATGCAAACCCACATTATACGTTGAGGATGAGGGGGTGAAAGCCCTTCCTGTTGATGTATTGCAATATGAATGGGGCAGCTGCAGCCTTGAGGGCAATGTGTGTGTGTTACCAATGTCTCCCAGGACCTCAGTGAAATGGGCTGGGCTGTAAAATGATAGTACACTGGAGGTTTTTCTCCTCACCAGTCCTGGGGCCAGATATGCTCTTCCTAATGTTGCAGCATGATGTCGAGAAACTGGCATACACCTGTGATATCCCTAACAAGTTCCTGTAGTTTTCTAGAAACTCCATATAGCTAAGACAGTTAATGCTGCATGTACCACTCTGTTCACTGGGATGGGGGACCATACACCCCCCTTGATTTTGTGAATGAGTGACCCAGTTCAGTTAGGTCATGTATGGCCCCAGATTGACACTATAATAACCTGTTATTTGCTAATCTTTGAGGAGATGGCTTGTAAGTGTTGACTATTCCTTCTGCAGTGGTGCTTGCAGCTACAATGTTAAACATCACGGGCACTGGCTTAGATAGTGGACACCAACACATGCTGTTTTTCAACAGGTGCTACAACTCCTAGCATATCCATTTTCCTGTACGTGGACAATCCCCAGTTTTCAGAATACATTTGCACCATGGTATACTTCACCTGTTTTATACATTTTTTGAATTTCTCAATCAAGTTCATTGTCATTATTTGTATAACCTATCTGCTTAATTTTAATGGGATGCCTTACTTTCCTATAATTATGCTGTCATTTGCATACATTGCACCCCCCATGTTGGTGAACACCCCCACACCCCCGAACTTATACAAAGCAAACTCCACTGCCGATGAAAGTAATTTTGGTGAACAGCACTTGCTCTTTTTGCATTTACTGAAATTACATTCAATGATACAACATGCTCCCAAAATTTGTTATAAGCACCAACACAGTAGTGACAATGGTACATAAGGATGAATCCCTTACTGTGCCAGATGACCCAGAACTGAATAATGACTGGGACAGTGGAGATTTCAGTTTGGGAAGGGTAGATGTGACCAGCCAGTGAAGGCTTACCTATGCTGAGGAGAGGGATAGCAGCTTGGTCTGCTGACGATTGATTCCTAGTGGAGGGTGGAATTGTTAACAGGGTAGAATAAGGCCTGAGGACATATACCTACCAGGAAGCATATGTGTTGTAGGAGGTACTCAGTTGTGCATGCATGTGTATGTTGATGGGTAGGGGGCTACATCATGGGACTTACGCTCATTTAAGGCTACTGTAGATAGAGAGGGATAGAGGGCATAACAAAAAAAATATTACTGCCTGAATGATAGTCTCCCACAACTGATTCTTACCTAAAAGAAATGAATGGTCTGGTAAGATCATAAGCATGCTGAAGCCTGTCAGCCAACAGGATGAAAGTGAATGAGAAAAAAAAAATCATATAATCCAATAGTGGTATTGGAGCTCCCATCGCATTAGTAGTTGTATATCATCCAATGGTGGTATTGGAGCTCCCGTTGCATTAGTAGTTGTACCCCTGGTTTTTAGCTAGAATCTTTTTGCCTTACAGCAGCACATTATCATGTGTGCATGAAGCTACGGGCTGCAAGCAGAGCCACCAATAAGTAGTACAATGTATATAGTTTAGCCTTAGTGAGGAAGGGTGTTTCATTTCAAAATTAATCTGAAATGAGTAAAGGCCAGCACCAGGTATTTTAGCAGGCTCCTCAAGGCATTCAAAACTTTCACCTACTCATCAACTTAAACACAGAAGCCTGTTTCTAAACACTAAAACTCCTTTTCTGCATGAAAAGGATTTGTAGCTATATTTCACCTGTGGACACCTGAATGGCAGAGATATTTGTGCAGATCAATAACCAAAGTATTTTGCTGCTCCTAGATCATTTGGAGTACTTGATGTAGTTTGTTCTAAAAAAAAAAAACTGAGTGCAGGTGAATATACAGGTGAATACAGTAGGCATCACTCACAAATATTGTATACAGTTGCATAGGGCTGGTATGTGATCACATATCATACCCTATGAAGTCCATAAAAGTAATATTATGTCGCAACCTACGGGGATACACAGCTGCATATATGGATGATTCCAGGAAGGCAAATTAAGGCCTACAGCTTCAGTTGTGTTTCACAAAGGTGTGAATCACAGAGTAGTGTGTGAAGAGGAGGTTGAACACACAGAGCAATGGCTGTGGACTGACCACACAGGAATCTGATCCCTCTCAACAGAACATGGCTGAGCAAAACATCAGCAGGAATTTAGTACAGAAGCTGTAGAAACTATTGTAAATATAGTGCTGTGCTGCAGCTATTCTCTGTAATTGTACTGATCAGAATGACAGTGCCCCAGCCACATCCGACTGTTTAACAATGTAATACTGTTGTGCTCCAGTCATTGGAAGCTGCAGTACTAACAGTGCTGCAGCCACATCCGACTGTTTAACAATGTAATACTGTTGTGCTCCAGTCATTGGAAGCTGCAGTACTAACAGTGCCCCAGCCACATCCGACTGTTTAACAATGTAATACTGTTGTGCACCAGTCATTGGAAGCTGCAGTACTAACAGTGCCCCAGCCACATCCGACTGTTTAACAATGTAATACTGTTGTGCTCCAGTCATTGGAAGCTGCAGTACTAACAGTGCTGCAGTCACATCCGACTGTTTAACAATGTAATACTGTTGTGCTCCAGTCATTGGAAGCTGCAGTACTAACAGTGCTGCAGTCACATCCGACTGTTTAACAATGTAATACTGTTGTGCTCCAGTCATTGGAAGCTGCAGTACTAACAGTGCTGCAGTCACATCCGACTGTTCCGCAAACACTGTAGTGCTGCTGTGTGCCACTCAGTGATAGCTGTAGTACGACACAATCCCCTAACTTTCATACTGTGCAAATGACCACAGCTTCATAGTCATGGCAGCAGAGCCAAACACATTTGTGAGTAACTCTTGTCTATGACCACACAGCAAGGACTATTCACTGTGCACCATAATCTGTCATTGTCATACTACTAATCTGTAATGGGTATAGTTCTAGTATAGTACTAGTTAAAGTCAGAGTGCTGTGCAATATATGTGTTCAAACATGCGGTTATGCACATCAACAGCCCATAACACCCACCATCTCACTCATGATCTACACCTGTCGAAAACAAAAAGAAACAGCCTTCTCTTCCTCGGGAGTAACTGTCTGGAATCACTTTTCACAGAGATGTGTAACAGTGGGGACTAATGGTCTGCTCAACGATGGGCCAGTACAATCCTGTTATCAGTCATCCAGACCCTTCATGTACCAGAGTGCAATGGTCCAGCGGTTGAAAAAACCCACAGTATAGCTGAAAATGAGGAACAACAAATGTATGTTGCTTATAATGAAAAGGACCTTGAAATGACACTACGGACATTTGCAAAGCATAGTGGGCATTGAGTAGTTTGATGGCTTCAGGCAGAGCACACACAGAAATTCATCAGAAATTGTCACTCTCTAGACTTTACAAGTGTAATGTTATCTCTGCTGTGTGTATTAACACCTATTAATTGTGCATGTGGCAGATGCGACCTTTAATCTGAACACCTAAATGGAATGTTGAAGAATAGAAAGAGACTCTAAGGGGGTGTGTTTCTGTGTTCTGTGCATGATGCATCTTTAGCTGCCATTCATAACCTGTCTAGTAGGGCTAAACGTGATATTACACTACCACAACCCTATTTTTATAAACAGTGGTGGTATGCAGCCATGTACCAGAAACAGTGTGCAAACTGACTGTATGAGATTATGCAGCATATGTATGAATACAGTCCATTGTCATGGGATGGGGGTACTTATTCAAGATTCCTTAGTTTTGGAACTAACCAAACTCTACCATACACACAACTGTCCAAAAGGATACCTCCTGAGACTGCCAGTTAGGCCCACAAACCTACTTTTCATTACTCTTGACTTTTTCAGAATACCATCGTCTTCAAGATACTCTAGCCTTTTGCAATTCTAGCACATTTACAAATCGTAGTGAAAAGCTTGGTCTCATCTTCATCCTGGTTCTTTACTTAGAAATTTGTGCTTGGTACTTATTAATCAGAACTTCACATATCAGACTTTTTTCCCTCTGCATCCAAACTGGCTTAGGATTTCTCCTGGCATGCACATGGCTTGTCAATGTACTACTCATACGTAAAGCTGAAATCCTAAACTCCTTAGCCCCCTCCCCTGCCTGTATGCCACAGTAACTGCTTATTCCAGGGGACGGTCCAGCCCATATAAATAGCAGGTCACATTCTGAATTTGTTTCCATCAGTGTGTCAGCCTTGTTAATGAAGAGGAAGAGCACAGACAAAGTAATTCCAAAGAAACATAATTTAAGTGCAGGAGTTAATTTAGAGAAGTATGGCAGTAGGAGCTTTTCCCACTGATGCACTGCACATGATTACACAATGGAGACAGCCTAACATTTAATAATATCAGACCCCCCCTAGTAGCAGTCAGTCATATATCAATGCCTACCTACTTATGTCAGTGAAAATATCATACTGCACTTTATGAGATTATTTTGCTGTCTCACACAGGCAGCATTCAGGGAAAACATGATCTATTTATCATAGGATCATAGGAGATTAATAGGGTAATGGTCCTGGGGCCCTTACAAACCTAGCCAAGAGTTTATCCCCAAAAAAGAAATCTCAGTGAGCACCTGTCACTGAGGGACAAAGGTGGAACCCCTGGGACAAATTTGTGGTTTCCCATCCACTTATCAAGGTTGCGCTTAAAGAGGGTCAGTGAGGTACTCTGCTTGACATGTATGGGAAGTCTATTCCAGAGACGGGGCAGCCTCTGGGAGACAAACCTGTCTCTCCAGCAGGTTTCGTTGATGATGCATATTAGATTTAGACCTATCAAGACGGTAATGCATGAGGAGTTAAACTTACAGATATGGAGCATCTCTAGTAGGGCAGGGTCCGATATTGCCTTGTAGGTGAGACACAGATCACCTCTTGAGCAATCTGTATGATAGTGATTTGAGCCTGTCCACATAGGACAGGTGTTGGAGGCCATGGATTCTCTTCTGAGGTACTTCTGTGGCCTTTCCAGTTGGTGCAGGTGTTTGGAGAGGTACACACCAAACAGGGCATTATACTCAATTATGGGTTTAATGATGGAGGAGTAGAGAGAGAGGTAATAACCTCCTTTTTTCTGGATACAATCCCTTTACTTATAAGATGAATCAAGTAAAAGGCTTTTATGACCACTGCCGCCACAATGGTCGAATGTGAGATTGTTGTCAACCTGAGTATCCAGGTCTCTCACCACAGGTTGTGTGCTTAGGGAGTTGCTGTTGATGTGGTAATCAGTAGGGGCCATGTTTTTGCCAAATAGCATGATAATACATTTTTCTGCATTTAACTTAAGGCCATGACTTTGGCACAAGTTATTTGTAGCCGTGAGACCCTCTTGCAGTATGTTAACGTCATTTGGGGAGACAATAACAGCACCCAACTTACAATCATCCGCAAACTTGGTCAGCCACAGGCCCTTTGTCTTTGCTTGGACCTCTTGAAAAGTAGATGCCAAACAGTAGGGGCCCCAGGACAGATCCCTGGGGAACATCAATAGTGACAGGTCTGCTGTCTAAGGTGATGGTGTCTAATTTGACCTTGTGGGTCCTATCTCTGAGCCAGTTGGCCACCCATCTGACAAGATAGGGATTAACATCAAGTTGTGTTAGCTTTTTGATGATGCCCAAGTGGGGGATTGTGTCAAAGGCCTTCGCCAGGTCAAGGTAAACTGTATGTACTGACTTTTCCTCATCCATGGCCTTGGTGGGAGTCTCAAAGAAGTCAACTAGGTTCAATAGGCAAGATCTGCCCTGACAAATCTGAACAGGGTGAGGTCGAGTGTTTGGAGATTGCCTATGTCCTTGTTTATGAGATCCACTCCATGGCTTTACAGATCAGACTTGTTAAGTTAATGGGGCAATAGTTTCCTGGGTCAGTAGTGGCACCACCCTTGTGCAAGGGGATAATGGTGGTTCTCCACTCTGCTGGAATGAAGCCTGTAATTAAGCTGTGGTTGAATAGGGTGCTCAATGGCAAAGCTAGTTTTTGCTGGAGATGGTGCAGAATACAGCCTGGGATATTATCAGGTCCCATGGAAGCTGTGTTCTTTGCCTTGGATAGGGCCTTTAACGCTTGATCTATGGAGATGTGAGGTGTGGGAGAAGTATCGAGGAGGTCAACTGGGCCTTGGGGGGAGATAAGGGGATGAAGTTTGCACTGAACTTATCAGCCAGCAGGTTGGCTAAGTCAGCAGGATCAGTGTAAGTTTTGCCATTAAGTACTAATTCAGAACAAACTTGGGCTTTGCCATGGAGGTTCCTAACATAACTAAAAAAGGACTTGTGGTTTCCCTTTGTTTCAGAGGCTAGTTTCAACTCATAATTGGCTTTGGAGCTTTTCACCTGTGATCTAATTTGCTTGTTGAGGAGAAGGAAGATTTTCCGATTTGGGGTTTGTTCCTTTTTACCCTTGGACAACAGTTTCTTCCTTTTGTTGTAAAGCCTGTTGATAGAGGATGTCCACTAGACAGGTTTGTGTTTCTTAGAGGAGCAGGTTTTAGTTCTGTTGGGTATGGCTGAGTCCATGCAGTTGTACAGGTGCTTGTATACTGAACTGGTGTACTCTTTAGCATAGCTGTTTGCATCCTCTGAGGGGGGCGGTGGTGTGAAGCTGCTGATACCCTCCCTTAGGAGGGTGTAGTCAGCTTTTGAGAAGTTTTTTAGCCTGGTTATGGCTGGGGAAGGGTTGGGTGGGATAGAAACTTTGAATGACACAGACTGATGATCTGATCTCACCAGGGAAGAACATACTATGGGAGTGCTGCAATGGTCACCCATGTTGGTCAAAACCAAGTCCAGTATGTTATCTCCCCTTGTGGGGGATGAGACCTGCTGGCCTAGTGCGTTAGAGCTGATGAAGTCATGGAATCGTTGGATGAGTGCATTCGTGCAAGAATAGTTCATCCTGTCTATGGTGGGGTAGTTGAAGTCACCAAGGATCAGGGTGTTAGGACGTACCTTGATGGAGTCAAGTAGGTCCAGGTAGGAGGAATGGGTGCCCTGAGACATGGAGGGGGGGTCTATAGCTGACTATAACTTGGATGGGTGTCTTGCCAACTGTCAGTTGCATTTGTAGTAATTCCAGTGCATTATGCTGGTAAACCAGTCTGGAGGTGTGCCTGTCTTTAATGGAGACAGGGACTCCACCACCCTTAGTCTTTCCGACCTCATTTTGGGGTCAGAAAGTGTGGAATGCGGTATAGCCTGGTAAGGCAGGGGTGCTCTCTGCAGCCCTGAACCAAGTTTCCATGACTGCACAGACATCGGCATCTTCCAGTGTGAGGAGAGCCTCCAGTGAGTGCATTTTCAGATTAATACTTCTAGCATTGAGCAACATGACCTTCAATTTGCTTTTTGACAGATCTTTCATGTTGGAAGATTTATCTTTGGGACACAGTCTAAAAAGGCACAATGAGGAGGCAAGAGCCTTGGCCAAGAACCGAAACCCCAGGGTGACAAGTAGATGACATCTCTAGCAAAGCATTAAGGCTTGTCAGCCATGTCATCCCAAGCAGACAGATACTGGATCCCCTTAGAAAGACATCAAAAACTAAGCCAATTGTTGAAGTCGATCATTTTTTGTTGGTATTGTGGCATCATTCTTGGTGAAGGCAGGTTTAAGCTGATTATCAGCCCTGACACCACAATAAAGACCAAAACCTTTAAGACTGTAAGCTTCCAAGATGACTGCACATTGAGTAAAGTACAGTTTTGTACCTACCATAAATGTAGATGTCCGAACTGGATAGCATCTGCAGTCATAACAACTGGGTTGTCCTGTCGTCAGGCAGCCCTTCAGTCGGCCGGATTCCAAAGTCCGGGTCCGGCTTCGGCTGATGTCGCACTTCACCCGACGTCATCTCTGTTGGTCTTCGGGTATAAAGGCATCAGCCGACACCATTTTCCTCAGTGTTTCTTGCCCCAGATGCCAGTAGCCCTCTTGGAGGCTAAAATTTGGATAGATGCCAATGTTTCCAAAAAGATAGAGGTAAACACAAAAATAAGCATGTATGTACATATATACAAACAAATACACCATAAAAGACTCCCCCCCACCAGCTAGCTATTAGGAGGGTAAACACCCTAGGAGTACCACAGACGGGAAGGAGGGAGGGTAATCCTGACTGCAGATGCTATCCAGTTCGGACATCTACATTTATGGTAGGTACAAAACTGTACTATGTCCTTCATGGATGCATCTGCAGTCATAACAACTGGGTAGAATACCATAGCCAACTAGGGGAGGAGGATAAAACTAGATTATGGTGTGTTTAGGATCCCTTGCAGTACAGCAGTGGCAAACCCTGCTCGGGATCTGGAATAAAGAGGCAAATTATAATGCTTGGCAAATGTATGCACGGAGGTCCAAGTAGCCACCTCAATAATGTCTTTGGTTGCCACTCCTCGTAAGAAGGCTGTGGTAGTGGCTGTTGCCCTTGTAGAATGAGGTCTTATGTTCTGTGGAATTGGTTTTCCATGGAAGGAGTAACAGAATCATATGCAATTTCCTATCCATTTGGAGATTGTCTGTTTGGAAATAGCTTTTCCTTCCCTTCCTGTTGCATAGGCTACAAAAGTTGGTCAGTCTTTCTGCTACTTTTGTTCTGTCCAAGTAGTAGTGTAGCTGTCTATGTACATCCAAGGTATGCAGTATTCTTTCCCCTCTGTTTTGTGGGTTGGGAAAGAAGGTAGGTAGGTGGATTGCCTGGTTTAAAGACACTCTGGATACTACCTTAGGCATAAATGTAGGATTAGTCCTCATGGACACTCTATCTTGGTGGAAGATTAGGAAGGGTTGCACTGCCATTAAGGCCTGTAGTTCTGAAACCCTCCTTGCTGAAGTAATTGCCAGTAGGAAAGCAGTTTTCCATGACAGGTGTTGTAGGTCTGCTGTTGCTGCTGGTTCAAAGGGTGATAGTGTCAACTTTTCCAGCACAAAGTTTAAGTCCCAAGCTGGTAATGGTGGTTTCCTTGGAGGTTTTACATTCTTGATTCCTCTGAGGAACTGCCTGAGCAAAGGGTGCGAAAAAACAGGTGGATCAAAGCTGTATTCTGCTGAAATAGCTGATGCATGTATCTTGATGGAGGAGTAGGACAGGCCTGAATGAAGAAGTTCGGCCAGATACTCCAGAATGTTAGGCATATCTATGTTTGACACATCTTTTCCTCTTTCAGTACTCCAAATGACAAACCTTTTCCATTTTCCAGCATAGTTCCTTCTTGTTGAAGGTCTGCGTGCTTCAAGAATAATGTCTTTAACCCTTTGTGAAAGTTCTGGATTAGCTGCTGCTATGTGATGTTCCATGCAGTCAGTTGCAACGTTTTTAAGTTTGGATGTATGATGCTGTAGTTGTTCTGAGTTAACATCAAAGGCATCAGGGGTATTGGCCACATATTGTTCCGAGACATGCTCCTCAGCAGTGGGTACCAGTGTTGTCTTGGCCAGTTTGGAGCTATCAGGATTATCCTTGGACGTTCTTCCTTGATTTTTAGTAATACTTTGTGTATCAAGGGAAGAGGTGGGAATGCATATGCTGTTAGGCCTTTCCAGCTGAAGGAGAGTGAATCCACTTTCCATGCTAGTGGGTGGAATGTCCTTGTGCAAAATTTTTTGAGCTGGTGATTGAGAGGTGATGCGAATAGATCTATCTGAGGCATTCCCCATTTCTTTGAGATGGTCCTGAAGATGTCCGGGTGCAGCTTCCATTCGTGGGCATCTGATGCGGTTCTGCTTAATATGTCTGCTAGAGTATTTTCTTTTCCCGGTACAAATATTGCCTGTAACTGGATGTTGTAGCTGAGTGCCAGGTTCCACAGCTCCAAAGTCATTCTGCATAGGGGGTATGAATGAGTGCCTCCCTGTTTGTTGATGTACCACATGACTGTGGTGTTGTCTGTCCTTATCATCAACTGGCCTTCTTTGAGAAATGGTCTGAACTTTTGGATTGCCAGTTTTACTGCCAGCATTTCTTTTAGGTTGATGTGCAGGTGAAGTTGATCCTGTGTCCACAATCCTTGCACGCATTTGTCCAGCATGTGGGCCCCCATCCTAGGTCTGAAGCGTCTGTTGTGATGGTCTGGCTTGCTTGACATCTGCGAAAGGGTAGCCCTGGGTTTGACTGGCATGCCTGAGCCCACCATAGGAACTCCTGTTTTAAGCATGGAATTAGTGGGATTTCTGTTTCTAGGCTGTGTCTGTGTTGGGACCATAAATTCTTTAGGTACCACTGTAGTTTTCTCATATGCAGTCTGGCAAGTGGGACCAAGATTATGCATGATGCCATGAAGCCCAAGGCCTGCAGTACTTTTCTTGCTGTTAACTTGTTCAGTTTTGTTAGTGCCAAGAAGTAAAGAGGGAGTTCTTTTGTTTTTCTGTAGTTAGGAATGCCATTTGTTTTACTGTGTCCAATTCAGCCCAAGAATGTCCTTGTTTGGGATGGTATCAGCCTTGACTTTTGTAAATTGACTGTGTATCCCAGTGCTTGTAGCAAGTAAATGATCCTTTGTAAATCTGTTGTCAGCTTGCTTTTGTTGTCCCCTTGTAGCAGGCAGTCGTCCAGGTATGGGTAAATTTGAATTCCCTGTAGTCTGCAATGGGCGATTACTGATGCCAGGCATTTTGTGAATACTCTGGGCAGTAGATAAGCCAAAGGGCAATGCTGAGAATTGATAGTGCTCTGATCCTGCAAGAAATCTGAGGTATCTTCTGCAGATTGGTCGAATGGGGACGTGCAGGTATGCCTCCTTGAGATCTAGAGTTACCAGCCAACACTCCTTGCCCAGCATGGGAAGAAGTTGTTGTAGGGTCAGCATTTTGAACTTTGGGACAATGATGTATGTATTTAAGGTGGACAGGTCGAGAATTGGTCTCCAACTTTTTTCCTTTCTTGGAACTAGGAATAGTCTGGAGTAGAACCCCTTTCCTTGCTCTGCTGTTGGCACTCTTTCCACAGCTCTCATGTTTACTAACTGTATTATCTGTTGTAGAGCCTCTGTTTTTTGATTTGGAGGTAGATCTGGCATTCCTCTTTTGACTGGTAAAGTGTGGAAGTGGAACCGGTAACCTTGATCTATGGTTTGTAAAATCCACTTGTCTTTTGTTATATAGTGCCAGTTCTTTGAAAATAAGGTTAACTTTCCGCCTAGAGGAGCTGCTATTTGTTCCCTGGTAGGTGGATTTAGGGTTAAGTCACTGTGGTTGTGTTGATGTAGTGGCAGTGGTTGTATCTGTGCCTCTGTTGTTACCTTGCCACTGTCGTCCTCTGTAGGCACCTCCTCTGGATTGGTTTCTGCCTCTGGAACGTCTATTCCTGCCCCTTTGAGATCTTGTGGAGTCAGGAAAGGACCAATTCTTGGCAGGCCAGTTCCTGCTAAACCTTGGAGGTTGAACCTGCAAGAAATCTTTAACCATTTGAACAGATTTTGCCTTTTCTTCCATTTTCTTCATAACCTGCTGGGCAGGTGTACCAAACAAACTTGTCTTATCCATAGGAGCATCTAGCAACTTTGCTTTTACATGATCCGGTAAAGCTTGCTCCTTTAGCCATGCATGCCTTCTTATCACTGTGCCAGTCATGGCTGATCTAAATGAAGCCTCCAGTGCATCATAGCCACATTTTAAGGAATGGTTACTAACCTGTTGTATGTTATTTACCATTTCTAATACATATTTCTTATCAAGAGATTCATCAGTGGTTAGCTTTTTAGTTAACTGATCAAGCATAAACTCTTGGTATTGTATCATGTGAAATTGACAGTTTAAAGCTCTAGCTGAGAGAGTAGCTGAAGTGTAGACCTTTTGCCCCATCTGTCTAATGACCTTGCTTCCCTTTCAGAAGGAATAGGGTTTTTAGCTATGGTCGGCTACTGCCTTGGGACCCTGGGATATAGTTTCGGGTCTGCAAGTGGGGCCTTGTAAAGGTGGTGATGAGTGTCTGGCACCCTGTAAAATCTGTCTGGTTTGGCAGGGGCTGGAGGTAAAGAATCTGGTGCGGAGCAGACATCATTGAAAGCATCATCCACCACAGAGAGAACAGGAGGTATAGCTAAGGGCCTGTGCTGTGGAAGGTGCAGAAAGGTCCTAAGTCTTTTTCTGGAGTCTGAAAAATCCTGTTGCTGCCATTGGAACTGCTCTCGCATGGCATGTAAGGTTTCCCCAAAGGAGAATTCTTCTGGTGGGGAAGCAGCTGGAATGGATTCTTCAGCATCAGAGTCTTCAAAATTGGAGAAAGGAGCCTCTGGCTGGTCAGTTATGTCTGATTCATCTGCAGAATCATCAGATGACACTGGCTCAGGGGGCTCTGCCCTAGGTCTCTTCTCTGGGGGCTGAGAGGCCATGTCTGGGTGAGATTGAGATCCTCTAATTAATGAAATTAAATCTTCTGCCAGAGTAAGCATTTGAGAACTAGAGGAGGGCCCAGTTGTAGGGGGTTTAACAGGCACTGTTTTAGTAGTCTTGGCTGCTTTAGCCCTGGCAAAGGCCTTAATGGACATGGCTGCTGGAGGCCTAGCAGCACCACGTGCTGGGGTAGAGACATCCAAGGGAATGGTGTCTGATAAGTCAGTGGCAACCACCGTAGTGGTTAAAATTTCTGAGGCCGATTCAAGAGTGGTAGCAGGGGCCTCAGTTGTAGAGATAGATTCAGCTGTACTTTGATCAGTTTTCTCGGTTTCGGCCGAAACCGAGACACTCGCGGTTTGCTTAACCATGGTTTCGGCCGAAACCGCGGACCACGAGTGTCGGTCTTTATCTTTGCGTTTTTTGGCAGAATGGGAAGTCGGAGGATCCGACGGCATAATGTACGCAAAAACAGAACCGAAAAACTGTTCAGCAAACTCCCACCGACACCTAAGCGTTCGTCGGTTGAAAGAAGCACAGGCCGAACAGGCTGCTACGTCGTGGGCTGGGCCTAAACAAGGCAGACAATAAGAGTGGAAATCTTTATGAGGTATTTGTTTCCCACAGGTTAAACAATTATTAACTTTTTCTGACATCGGCTGAGGCAAGAAAGAGTCCCCAACGGGGTACTTAGCTTTAGAAGTCTTCGAAGTAGTATTCGGTAGAAGTAATCTCTGGATCCGACTGACCGGCACTTGCGAACAGCTTCTGCTTCGGGCGCCACGCGGCAAGAAAGACTGAGGAAAATGGCGTCGGCTGATGCCTTTATACCCGAAGACCAACAGAGATGACTTCGGGTGAAGTGCGACATCAGCCGAAGCCGGACCCGGACTTTGGAATCCGGCCAACTGAAGGGCTGCCTGATGACAGGACAACCCAGTTGTTATGACTGCAGATGCATCCATGAAGGACATCAGCTTAATCCTAACTCTCCCATTGTAAAAGCAGAAACTCAACAGAGAATGCCAGACTTTTGTGTTTCTGTGTAAATTTCAGTAACTTACTAGGAACTGCAGTGTCTGGATACCAGGAAAAAAGAAATACAGAGGACCTGAAAGAAAACCATCTACAAAAGGTGAGGAAAAAACACTGACTGGGAAAAGTTCTGCAGCTGTTCAGCAAAAAAGCAGTGCAAGCTCCAGACATAACTTCCAATAACCTAGAGGAATATAAGACAACTGCACACACACTTGGTTAAAATAAATGAAACACTGATGGAGTATATCAACTAAAACAACGAAAGGCTGGAAAAATGGAAGAAGTTTTATACAGATATCTAGATGAGGTGATAAAACTGCAAAAGTCAGAGGTCAAAATGAAGAAAAGGCTGGCTGAATATGAGACTGCTCAAGAAGAGATTATCAAAAAATAAGAGAATTAGAGGACAGAGTACGTAGGGAAAACCTGAGATTTTCAGCAGTACCAGAGAAGCTGGAAGGAACAGACTGAATTAATTTTATGAAAGCACAAATAAGCAAATGGACTGGTATTCCACAGCAGGAGTTGTTAGGTGAAAGGGCACATTGTGTGTATGCTCCAAACCTGGCTATGAGAAAGCAATTTAGACCTTTAATAATAAAGATGCAAGCCTACCAGTAGAAGGAGTTCATTCTGACAAAACTGTGGCAGAAGGAGAAAAGTACAAAAAGTGGGAGACAGCAGAATGTCTGTGGAGAATGATTACTCATTGTACAAGCAGAAGAGAAATACATTTACTCCACTATTCAGGGAATATCAAAAAGCAGACATCAGATTCAAACTGCTGTACTCAGCTGTCTTCAAAATATTATTCCCCTGAGAGACAAAATCAATTTTTGTTGAAGTACATGCTAAGGAGGAATACAAAAGTTTGTCCAACAAAAAGTGAGCTATTCTATTCTTCTGGTAATAAAGTCTGTGCCAGTGAAACCTTTTCCAATGCTTCATCAGAAAATGCTAGGGAGAAGGAAGGGAGCACAAGAGTTGACTTGAAGAATTGAGAGTACACTGGAAATGAAGTAGAGGCAGGATTTGGGAGATGGAGATAAACAGGAATAAAATCAGTAACTTGGAAATCAACAAATGTGGGATTACAAAACAATATTTGTGAAATATGACAGACAAGAAAACCTGGAAATATTGGACTTTTTGAACTTTGTTGGACTTGTGAGGGACTCTAAAGCATGTGCCCTACTTCATGTCATTAATGTTCAGAAAAATACTTAGGGAAGGAGAAGAGGATGGAGAAAATTAAGTATAAATAATGCATTTTTTTCTTAATAGTACATATTGTATGTTTTTCTTTGCATGCTATAAAGTAACATTTTCTCAGTTACAGTTATTTTAAGTGTAATGGGGATACTATTGTAAAGAGGTGCTCCTGTTTTTTTTTTCTCCCTTCTTTATCTTTCTCCTTCTTCAGCTTTAAGAAATGTGGGTACTGCAATGGAAAAAGAAGAAAAAAAAGAAAAGTCTGGTTTAAACAGCATGACAAAAAGAGAGACTGATGTGCTTTTTCTCATTCTTGCATGGGGGAATGACTGGATTAAGGGCCTTAGCTTGATCTAGTGACAAGATTTAGGAGAAATATCCACAACAAATCTGACTCTACATGAAGTGTAAAAAACTAAATATTTAATAAGTAAACAAAACAACACAAGTTCATAAGTGATTTCATCTTTCAAAGAGACTTCATCAGATGAAATACCAATTCACTCAACTTCTTTATATACACACTTTTACTCCGTTTTCATAATTAAGATCAATTAATTATATGATGAAGTCTCTTTGAAAGGGACGAAAGTGCTTCTGAATTTGTATTGTTTCATTTAGTTAATAAATATTTAGTTTTTTACATTTCATGTAGAGTCAAATTTATTGCAGATATTTCTGGTTGGTTAGTTTTTGTCGCCACTTTTTGTAAGTTTTAGGAGAAAGCAAGTAAATGAAAAAGAATATTGAATATTATAAGAATTTTTTTCTTGCAAATAAATGTATGCTTATTAGGAATTCTCTATCTAGTCCTAAAGAGAAATTGCCTACAATCTGATAAAGAAAAATTGGATAGAATATAAAGATAAATTGGCTATTTGATTATGTTCATTGAAAGTATTCATGTGTTTTCCCAGATGGGAGTGCTATAAAGATAAGACAAAACCCAACTGTGCTTTGCAGAAGCACAGGCTGCATCATGCGTGTTAGTATGGATAACCTTTTAGGCTAACTCAAGTATAGGAGTGTTGCTGTCAGTTTGGGACATTTGTTCTTTTTAGGAGGGTAAAACTTCAATATTTGAGTATGTTCATACTTTTGTGTGTCAATATCAAGTTAATAGGTTTTAGGAGAGTATTGGGGTGTGCTTGTTTTTTTTTTTTGAGAGCTTTAACTAAAACAATTTTTTATAAGATGTGACAAAGGTTTAAATGGATATAACAAAACCTGCCAAACAGTGTATGCATGTAGCACAAAAGCTAGAACTTGACATTTAACAAAAATTCTGTTATACATGAAAATTGGGAATAACTTTTTAATACAATGATACTTTCAGTAATGTCTTTAAACATCAATGGTTTCACAGATAAATATAAAAAAGAAAGAGTAGTGAACTATATTTAAAAATGTAGAATGCAAATAGCTATGCTACAGGAGACACACTTGGAAAGAAATGAACATGTGAATTTGATAAAAAAAGGTTTCAGGGTAGCTATTCAGTGGAATACCTGGGACAAAAGGAAACAAGAGTACGTACATTGCAAGAGGTGCTCCAATAGTGATGGAAGAGGATAAAAAAGATAATAATGGTAGATTTGTAGTAATAAGAGGGCTACTGGCAAGGGAGGAGGATTACACTGGCATGTACTTATATTCCACCTAAAACTGCTATAATGGAGCTTAAGAAAATTCTGGGAGAAATAATCAGCTTTCGGCAAGGAATATTACTTACAAGTGGGGACTGGAATTTGATTTGTAGCAGTGAAGATGTGTCTGGGGGCCTAGAAGAGAAAGTATAACAAAAGGGGGCAGAGTTGTGAAGAAATTTATGAAAATATTTGGCATGGAAGATGTGAATTCAGTAATAGGAGTTCAAAGTGAATTTACATATTATTTCCCAAGATACAAAAACAGGGCTAGGCTAGACAGAATTTACATTTCACAGGAACATGTGCATTTAATTGAAGGTCTTGACATGCATCAAATAACTATTTCAGATCATGTGCTAATAATAACTAAACTAAAAACACAGGGTAATGAAATAATGAAATAAAATGAGACACTGGTGCTTTCCCACCTATATGTTGAAAAGACAGGAAGTTAAGGAATTAATAGTAGAAATTATTCAGGAGCTGTTAGAGAAGATAGAAATTTCTTCTGAAAATATAACTAGGGACTGGGATAAAATTAAAGTGGAGTTTACATATAGGCTGGAAATAAAAGGTAGATATGTTTATGAAGTGACAAGAGTTGTTTAGAGGGACTGACAAATGTTAAAGTATTGCAGAATAGGGGGAATCTCACAGAACAAGAACAGGAGCAACTGCAGAATGCTAAACAGAAAATAAGGGATTCCCTCAGTAATATGCATGAGTTTAGAAACATTGGCATTAAGCAACTGTTTTTTTTTTATAATAAATAAATAAATAAATAAATAAATGGTAGAGTTAGTAGGCAGAGCACACAAAGAAAATCTTAAATGCCCTGCTATACAAAAGAAACTAGGAGTAGCAGACTGTGTTAATTTTATGAAAGCACAAATAAGCATCTAGACCATTATTCCACAGCAGGATTTGTTAACTAAAAGGGCACATCAAGTGTATACTCCAAACTTGGCCATGAGAAAGAAGCCAAGACATGTATTAGTAAAGATCCAATCGTGTCAGCAGAAAGAGTTGATCCTGACAAAACTGTGGCAGAAGGGGAAAAATATTAAAAACTGGAGATAGCAGATTGTTTGTAGAAAATGATTATTCACAGTACATCAGGCAGAAGAGAAGAAAATTTATCCCACCAATCAAGGAATGACGCAGGTGTGAGATTTAAGCTGCTGTATTCAGCTGCCTTCAGACTATTTTTCCTGGAGGATTAAAGACAATTTTGAATGCAGAACAGGCTAAGGAGGAAATAAAAAATATATATCCAACAAAAAGTGAGCCAGCAAACAAAAGGGAAATCTACTTCTCATTGTTATGACAATAAATCTCATAAACAGACTTTGTCAGTAAAACATTTTCCAATATCCCAAAAAAATGCTTGAGTGACAGAAAAAAGCACAAGAGTTGACTAGAAGAATCAGGAGTACGTTGGACTTGAACCAGAGTCTGTTGTTGGGAGATGGAGATGAACAAGAAGAAGACAAACAACACTGAAATTAGGGAGACTATAAATTAATAATCACATTTGTGAAATGTAACTTTGCAAGAAAAAGTGTCTGAGAATGACTGGACTGTCACTGATTTTGTTAAACTTGTGGCAGGACTGTACAGCATATACCCCACTTTCTGTCATTAATGTTTAGCATGACACTAAAAGGAAACAGTTAACCAAGTAAAAAAATTTGTGTTCGTATTAGTATTTGTATAAAACATCTTGTGACATAAACTGCATGTTATATAGTAATGCAGTTTTGTGTAGTGTATAGTCAAGGGTATTTTAAATGTGGAAGGAAGTATTTTCAGTGATGTTTGTATGTGTTAAAGATACTAAAGTAAACAAGTACTTTTTACTTCTAAGAAATGTAGGCTTTACAGTGTAACAAGAGAAGAAATGCTGGACAAAGGCAAGTTAAAGTTAATATGCTGGGATCTTGGGATGCTGGGGTGTAAAAGTACACTATTTATATTATATGTAGAATTAAGATATTTTCTCTTATTTTTTTACAAGGGTGAATGCCTATATTAATATCTTGGCTTAAGCCATAAATAAGTGCTTTTATAAGGAAGTAGGCTTGAAAATAAGACAAAATTATGAAAGCCACGAAAAAATGCTAAGTTTCTTCCATCTGAATATATTATCATTTTTCCATTAGTAAATGTTCAGTGAGAGTTGAGAAGTCTTCAGCTGAAGGCAGTTATACATTCTGTTCTGAGTGAACTGTACAAATATTGCTTCATGCATCGGCAGAGTTGTTAGCTGTTTTTTTTTCATTGTTGAGTACTTTTATGTGGAGACGAGCTTTCTGTAGGTGAAAGCAATTAAGGTTGAGAATTTGGAGGAAAATGCAAAATTTAATGGTATGATGGCAAACAGTTCAGTGAAAAAGGAAAGTCTGAAATCATGGAAAGTGAATAAGAGATAGCAGCCTTCCTAGTAGCCTCAATAATTTAATGCAGTTAATAGAACAGTGTACAGTTTAGTTTTACTCAAAGACAGCCAGTGCACCTTTTCTCAGGACTAAAGCTGAAAGCATACAAGCTATTTTTTACATCTGATATGGGAACAGAGATAAGAAAAAAACAGACAGCAATCAGTGTAAGTGTGAACACAGGCTGTAGCATGTGCTTTAGAATGGATAACCTTAATTTTAGGTTAGTTAGTGTCTGTAGGTGTAGCTGTCAACCTGGGACAATTGCTTCTATCTGGAGGGTTACACTTTTTTTGAAGATGTACACAATTTTATGAGATTTTTCTAAGTTAATATGGGATAAGGGTGTTCTGAAAAATGTATCCTTTTTTTTTGCTTGAGGGTTTCCATTGAAACAAAAGTCTTGAAAACATGTCTTAAGGTTCAAATGGAGATGAAAATAAACAACTGTATAAAAGATCAGCCATCCAAACACTAGTGTGTGCATGTAACACAAAAAGTTGAAAACACACATTAAAAAAAACTGTCATGTATAATAGGTGGGAACTATAGCTTTTTATCATAACAGCTATGCTACCCATATTATCTTAGAATGTAAATGGTCTTACAGGTATAGAAAAAAAGAAAAACGTACCAAATTGCATTAAGAAATGCAGAGTGCCAATAACAATCCTGCAGGAGACACATTCAGAAAGAAATGAGCATGTGAATTTGACAAAAAAGAAGTTATGTACTTACCATAACGTTCCATGTGAGGTGGTCATCTCGCCTTCATTCTTACACATGGGTTCGAAGCCAATCCCTCGGCTCTGAGTCGGCTGCTTTCACAAGCTCTAGGCTTTAGAGTAGCTCGAGGCCAAGTCCCTATTCCATGATGCTCTATGGCTCACCAGAGATTTAGTTTGCTGATACCAGCATGTATAACATGATAACACATAAACAGTACTCCAACTGGAGTAAGACATCCTAGAACAAGCCCCACCAGACCACAAAGTCATATTCATTCTTCAAGAAGCCTGGAGGGGGAAGGCAGGTGGGAATGTAAGAATGAAGGTGAGATGAACAACTCACATGGAACATTATGGTAAGTACATAACTTCTTTATGTGAAGTTGTTCAGTCTTGCTGTTCATTCTTACACAAGGTTAGCATCCCAAGCACCCTTCATCCTGGGTGGCTCACGGGAATATATTCCTGAGGACAGTGGAACCAAAGGAAGCCCTGTCCCTGGAGGCCCTATCTACTTTGTAATGCGTGATGAAGGTATGAGGCTTAGACCAAGTGGCAGCTGCACTTATAGTGTCCAAAGGCAGCCTAGCTGCATAAGCTGAGGAAGTAGAAACAGCCCTAGTGGAATGCACTTTCACGCTATGTCCTAGTGGTTGATTCACTGAGGAAAATGTGAATTTTATGCAATCAGTTAACCATTTAGAAAGAGTGACTTTGGATACTGAAAGCTCTTTCTTATTGTCAGCATGAGAACCAAAAAGTTATTCTGATTTCCTAAATTGTTTTGCTCTATCCAAATAGAATCTTAATTGCCTGTGAACATCAAGTCTATGCAACATATACTCCAACTTGTTAGAATGGTTACTGAAGAAAGTTGGGAGTTCAATAGTTTAATTCAGATTAGCTTCCGAACATACATTTGGAGGGAAGGAAGGGTTAGTCCTCAGTGACAACCTGTCGGGTTGAAACACCAAATATGGGGGCTTGATAGATAGCGCCTGAAGTTTGGACACTCTACGTGCTGAAGTAATGACTACCAAGAAGATAGCTTTCCAAGAGAGAAAATTTAATTGGCAGGATGATGCAGGCTCAAAAGGAGGAAGAATAATATGTGACAACACAAAATTCAGATTCCAGGGAGTAAAAGGTTGTCTAACTGGCAGTCTAAGATGTATGGTACCTTTTAAGAAGGCCCTACATAATCTGTGAGACATTAGGTTGGAACCTTGAGATCCGAGGTGAAAATTCAAAATTGCAGCCAACTGAACTCGTATGGTGGCAGCTGCAGCACCTTCATTAAAAAGCTTAGACAGAAATTCTAAAATGCTAGCAATTGGGGTGACGTACGGGTCAATATTATCTTGCGAAGCCCAAAAAGCAAATCGCTTCCATTTTACTGGTGTACAACTTTCTGATGGAAGCTTTATGAGAGGATACAAGGATATGGTGTACCTCCGAGGATAAATCATGTGACCTGGCTAAGTTGGAAATTGGAGCAGCCAAGCTGTCAATCTGAGGGAATGAAGAGAAGGATGAAAAGCCCCCGACGAATGTGTCAGTAGATCTGGAACTGGGTCCAGAATCCAAGGTTCCTCTAGTTGGTAGAGTTGAAGGAAGGGGAACCAAATCTGTCGAGGCCAAAACGGGGCTATTAAAATTACAGTCCTCCCCAGGGCTTTGGCTTTCTGCAAGAATTTCAGAATCAGGGGAATTGGTGGAAAGACATATAGGAGTCCCAGGGGCCAATCGTGTATGAGCAAATCCCTTGGACTGTCCCCTGGTGGGGGATTCAGGGCAAAGTAGCTTCTGCATTTGGCATTCATAGGGGATGCAAACAGGTCACAGCAAGGCTGGCCCCATCTGTGGAAAATTATATCTGCAACTTTGTCTTTGAGGGACCACTCGTGCGGCATCAGAATGGCTCTGCTCAGTTTGTCCGTGATCATGTTGGATTTCCCCAGGATGTGCATTGCTATCAGAAAGCGTTCGGTGGATACCGCCCACTGCCAAACTATCAGGGTGTCTCGGCACAAAGGATAAGACTTGGTTCCCCCTTGCTTGTTGATGTACTAGACCACAGACATGTTGTTGGTCTGGATCGCAATCATTCCCAGAGGTAGAGAGTCATGGAAATTCTTCAACGCCAAAAGTACCGCTCTCAACTCCAGGACATTGATGTGCAACTGTGACTCTGTCTCTGACCAGGTGTCTTGGGTCATTCTTCCCTGAAAAAGCCCCCCCACCCTATCAGAGAAGCGTCTGTGGTCACCATGGCTGATGGCGGAGGAAGAACAAATGGGCCCCCTACTGTTACATGATGGCTGGTCAGCCACCATTGAAGATCCTTTCTGCATGAATCTGTAATCATTATCAAGAATGATATCGGAAGTCGTTGGTAAGACCACTGGGTGAAGAGTAACCCCTGAAGAAATCTCATGTGTATACACCCCAGAGGAATTGCTATGAGCATTGCTGCCATAGTACCTAGTAGTTTCAACACTTGAGAGGCTGGTACTTTTTTGCTCATCAAAATGTCTGACACCTGTTATTGGAGGGTGACTATTCTGTCCATTAGCAATTTTACCATGGTGGTGGTGGTGTCTAAGTCTGCTCCGATAAAGGAGATACGCTGCGATGGTGACAATGCAGACTTGTCGAAATTTATAGTTATTCCTAACCGAGAACACAGACTGAGAGTGTGATCCCTGGATTGAAGTAGTTGATGCCTGGAGGTGGCAGTGAGGAGCCAGTCGTCCAGATACAGAAACACTCGGAATCCTCGATGCCTCAGGTCAGCTGTAACCACTGCCATGCATTTGGTAAACACTCTGGGGGCTGTCGTGAGACCAAAGGGCAGTGCTCGGAACTGATAGTGACTGGCTCCGAGCCGGAAATGCAAATGATCTCTGGATGGTCTAGCTATTTTGATGTGACAGTACGCATCCTTGAGATCTACAGAGCACATCCAATCATCCGTTCCTAGAAATGGAAGAATCGATTGAAGCATGACCATCCAGAACTTCTCCTTCTTTACAAAGGTGTTGAGTCTGCTGAGGTCCAAGATGGGCCTCCAGTCCCCTGTCTTCTTTGGAAGTAAAAAGAATCTGGAGTAGGTTCCAGATCCTATCTGGTCTGCTGGGACTGGCTGGATGACTCACTTTTGCTGCAACCTTTGAATTTTTATGGCTATTTAATCCCTGAGACTGGGTGGAATGTCTGGGATTTTCCTTCATGCAGGTGGGGCTTCTGAGAATGGAATGACATAACCTCTGGTAACAATTCTTTGTACCCAAAAATCTTTTGTAACTTCTAGCCAGGCATCTGGATACAAAGACAAGCAACCCCTAACTGCCTCCAGAGTACGACAGTCGGGCCTCCTTTCAGGAGTGCTAGTAGGGCTTGCCAAAGAACTGATCCCTGTCACCCTAGTTTTATAGATCCCCTCTACCACCTGGGCGGCGTCTTCCATTATCATCCCCTCCTCTGCCTCTGGAGGGGGTTTCACTATGTTCATAGGTTCATAGGTTCATACTAGGCTATCTGCCCTGGGGCATTTATAAGCCTAGCCCGATTGTGTTTGGCTTACGCCACCCCTTGATTTGAGTATACTGTGCCCTTTTTAAAGTTTAGTTTACTGTGCCTCTGTTTAACGGAAGTAATCCCCGGGACAAACCTAACATCCCCCATCCACTCATCAAGATTCTTCTTGAAGAGAGTCAGTGAGGTGCTCTGCCTAACATGAATTGGAATTCTATTCCAGAGCGAAGGGAGCCTCTGGGTTATGAATCTGTCCCTCCAGCATGTTCTATTTATTTTTGTGCTGAGGTTTAAGTCCCTCGAGCACGTGGCTCTAAGGGATTTAGATTTACTGAGGTGGAGCATGTCCATTAATTCTGGGTTGGACATAGATTTATATGTCAGGCATAGATCGCCTTGAAGTAGGCAGTATGCAACTGAGTAGAGCTGGAGATTTTTTAACCGAGCAGCATATGGCATCTGTTTGAGTCCCTTGATCCTCCTGGTTAGGTACTTTTGGGGTCTTTCTAATTGCTGCAGGTGTCGGGTAAGGTACATCCCAAAGGGGGCATTGTATTCTATGATGGGCCTGATGAGGGATGAATAAAGGGGCACGATTACCTCTCTTGATCTAGATGTGAATCCTTTCATGATGAGGTGGGCTATGTAGAAGGTCTTTCTAACCACTTTGGCAATGTGGTTGTCAAAGGTGAGATTGCTATCAACTTGGGTCCCCAGATCCCTAATTACTTTCTCTGTACTTAATGGGTTACCACCTATGTGGTAATTTGTGGGCACATTGTTTTTGCTAAAGGGCATTTAGCTTTAGACCATGGCTCTGGCACCAGTTATCCGTCTCTGCGAGACCTTTTTGAAGGATGTTTGTGTCAGCTGGAGAGTCGATTATTGCGCTCAGTTTGCAGTCATCTGCGAACTTGGTGAGCCATAGTCCTCCCACGTTGGCCTGTACCTCAGAAAAGTAAATACTGAACAAGAGAGGTCCCAGGACAGAACCTTGTGGGACGCCACTTGTGACCGGTTTCGAGTCTGACATGGCTCCAGCAACTCTGACTCTGTGGGTTCTGTCTTTCAGCCAGTTAGCGACCCATCTTGTGAAATAGGGGTTTATATTTAGGCTGGATAACTTATCTATGATGCCCGAGTGGGGTATTGTGTCAAATGCCTTTGCGAGGTCCAGATAGGCTGTGTGGACTACCTTCCCTTCATCTATGGCCTTGGTGACTGTTTCGAAGAAATCGACCAGGTTCAAAAGGCAGGATCTGCCCTTGACGAAGACAAATTGGGTAGGATCTAGTGTCTGTAGGTCCCTAATGTCTTTGTTTATGAGTTCCATGATGATCCTCTCCATAGCCTTGCAGACTAGGCTAGTCACGCTTATGGGGCGATAGTTTCCAGGGTCCACAGAGGTGCCACCTTTGTGGAGTGGGACCACTGTTGCTGTACGCCATTCTTTGGGCACATATCCTGTAGTGAGGCTGAGATTGTACAGCAGTTTTACTTGAGGGATTAGTTCTTCTTGGAGTCCATGTAGGATGCAACCCGGGATGCCATCTGGTCCCATGGAAGCAGTGTTTTTTGCTTTGGAGAGGGCAGCCTTCACCTGAGCATCAGAGATGTTTGGGAGGCTGCACTCTGCCGGGATAGATACTTGCTCTTTTGGGGGGGAGTTTGCACCGAACCTGTCTGCCAGGATATTGGCAATGTCTGTGGGTTCAGTGTATTTTTTGTCATTTAGAATCAACTCAGAACAAGTCTGGGAGTTGCATCCCAGGTTCCTAACATAACTGAAAAAAGCCTTATGATTGTCTTTAGTGTCCTGTGCAATTTTTCTCTCGAAGCTGACCTTGGAGGATTTTATGAGGGATCGTAATTTTTTGCTAGTACTGATCAGAGATGCCTTCCCTTTTAGGGCAAAGCAACTAACCTGGAGGTGTGGATATCCTTGATAAATATGGAAACTCCTCCTCCTTTTGTGGTTCGGTTCGGGTTTTGGGGCCGAAAAGCATGATATGAGGTATAACCTGGTAGTGCTGGGGTGCTCTCTGGAGCTTGAAAAGCTTGAAAAGCTCCTTGGGACTTCTGGAACCACATTCTTCCTCTCTTTTGCCCTCTGGGGTACAGTCTAGTAGGGGTGGAAAAATGGACTCCTACGGCAGATAGTCTTTCCATCTTGCTCACATCTAGTGAGGGTCTCCTTGACTTTAGGCCCGAAAAGGGATGAGCCATAAAATGGGGTATTAATGAAGGAAGACTTGAAGGCTTCTGCAAAGGAGCATAAGTGCATCCAGGAATGTCTCAGAAAAGCTATTGCTGAACCCACTGTCCGACTCGATCCAATGGCTGCATAAGAAATGAGCCACATGGACAAGTTAACTATGGAATTAAGGGTAATGAGCTGGGCTGTCATCTTATCAGAATGCCTTCAGCTGTACTACCCTGTAGAGTATCTCCAAGCTCTTTTAGGAGATCTCTTTGAAGATGGGTAAAATGTTCAAATAGTTGAGCGATCGCATAGCAAAAGTTGCTGAACTAAAGATGCGCTTCCCATACCTGTCCATAGTCCTGGAATCTCTATTAGGAGGATGGACAGTAGAAGAGGTTTCAGACATCTCTTTCTTGGTGGCCGCCGCCACCACCATTGCATCAACCAGCACTCCCTTCATAAGGAACATTTTGTCTTGGGGTGATGTAATAAATTTATTGGGCCTCCGAGGGACAGGTTCCACAGTATCAGGAGACTCCCATGCCCTTCGAACAACCAACTCCATTAGTTCACCAAAGGGGGGAGTCACCCAGGAGGTGGAGAGTTGAGACCCAAAGGCCTTTAGGAGCACCGACTCATCATCAGTAGGGCTAATGGACTGCCAGTCACTCCTCTGCTTAAGGACTTCAAGGATATCAACAAAGGAGATATCCTCCGAGGGGGACCATGGGGACCCTTCTGATTCCTCTAAATCAGTGTCTGATGTGATAGACTACTGCTGAGAGTCTAAATGCCTCCTCTTGCAAAGCTTCTTCCTGGGAACCTCATCAGTGGGAGCTTCTGGTGAGGTCTCAGTAGAACATGGGTCACCCAATGGGGCTACCTGAGGCTCTGGGTCTCAACACTTTACAGGGACCTGTAATGTTGAGGTAGAAAGTGGCACTTTAGGGGAGGAAGAGGAAGGCCCTGATGATGTAGGAGTCTTGGAAACATAACCCTCCTCATAGCATCGAAGGCTCCACTGCTCCAACGCAAGGAAGCAGTCCATTTCAAAGAAGGTGGCAACCTCCCCGGTGCCGAAACAGTGGGCTCTGACCCAGAGGAAGGAGCCGAACTCATCTGTGCCAAAGCTCTGAGGGGGAGGGTTGGAACTGACCCATCAGTTCGAGTCCCCCCCCCCCGGAGCCGACCAGAGAGTGTCGGCTCCCAGACTCCTCGAACGGCATGAAGTAGTCTGAGTTGACGGAGCCGATGGCACTGGAACAGGCCTCAGCTCTGAAGGCTTCACAATCATCAGTTCCCCCTTCCCTGGCTCCAAAGGTCCGGCTCGACTTGGAGGAGGAGTAAACACAGCAGGTAAAATAATCTTCGGCTCCGAAACTGGTTGGGTCGAAGCCGATAATAATTTGGCTAGTGCCGGATTCTCGAGAAGCCTCTGCACCTCTCAGTCCACATCCACATCGGAGAGGGTTCTCAAAAAACAAGTAGAAGTTATCGAAGAAGCCACCAACTGCAAAATGGGTGACTTTAAAGTTTCGGAGACCAGCTCCAATACTGGGGACCGGCTCTGAAACACAAGCTCGGTGCTCTGCTCTGAAGACTGCGGAACTGGCAACCGCACCTTCTCAGCAAGGCTTGGAGCCGATGACTTCGGCTCTGAAGAAGCTGTTGAAGATTACAAAATTCGATGACTTTGAAGCCTGGTCAGCCTTGTCCAACGATTCCTGGAAATTTGGTTTCAGCAAATCCCTGTCTACCAGTTTCCTCCTACGTTCCAGTAATACCCTGCTGCTAAATGAGTGGCAAATGGAGCAGTCCTCCTGAAGATGGACTGCCCCCAAGCAGTACACACAACTGACATGCAGATCAGTTATAGACATTTCCTACCCACACGTATGGCATTTCTTAAATCCAGACTTTTGCTTTTCTTTTTCTTTATGATCAGCCATATCAGATAGAAACAGTATAACACACAGTCTGAAAACACACACATATATATATATATATATATATATATATATATATATATATATATATATATATATATATATATTTAACTATCAAAAGAAAAACCACACTAGAAAAAGTAGACCAAGCTAATATTGGAGTAGCCAACAACACACACACACACACACACACACACACACACACACACACACACACACACACACACACACACACACACAGCAAAACGCTAAAGCTGTAAAGTCTACAAGCTAATAAATTTAAAATCTAACTATAAAGATATAAATATTCTAAACTTTTCTAACTTTTTATAAAACAGGATAGGGGATAAACAAAAATGTGGCCAAGAAGGCCTAAGAGCAGTCGCTTTATAAAGACGAAAAATTCATCAAAACAGTAAGGACAGAGCCTGAATAA
Organism: Protopterus annectens; assembly: GCF_019279795.1. Classification (NCBI taxonomy): domain Eukaryota; kingdom Metazoa; phylum Chordata; order Ceratodontiformes; family Protopteridae; genus Protopterus; species Protopterus annectens. The sequence goes on along the minus strand of NC_056739.1, from coordinate 74,374,627 downwards.
AAAGCTAAGGCTAACTAGCCAAGAACACACTATGTATATAAAATATTGTAAGGATAACTATCCAATAACTAAGAAAAAGTAAGAAATGCTGGCCTGAGCTCTCTCTCAACCTCTAATCTGTTGCAGCAGCAAACTAGATCTGAGGTGAGACAGAGAGCATCATTGGATAGGGACTTGGCCTCGAGCTACTTTAAAACCTCGAGTTTGTGAAACCGGCTGACTCGGAGCCAAGGGATCGGCTCTGAACCCATGTGTAAGAATGAACAGCGAGATTGAACAACTTCACATGAAAGGATTTCAGGATAGATGTTCAGCAGAATATCATGGACAAAGCAAAACAGACTATACAGATTGCTAGAGTCACTCCAATGCTGTTAGAAGAGAAAATAGTAAGGGGTAATTGGCAAGGGAGGAGGATTGTGCTGGCATGTATATATGTTCCACAAAAACTGCTGTTGTGGAGCTTAAGAATTTTTTTTTGGATAAATAATCAGATTTCAGCAGGGAATATTACTTAGAGGTGGGGATTGGAACTTGGTTTGCAATAGTCACAATGTATTGGGGACCTGGAAGGGAAAATATAACAAAAGAGGGTATATTTCTGAAAAACATTACGAAAATATTTGGAATAGAAGACATGAATTTGATAGTAGGAGCACAGACAGAATTTACATATTATTCCCCAAGGTACAATAACTGAAAAGAGAGGTAATCCAGAAAGTTTGAGTCATGTCTGATATCTCACCTGTTACCCAAAGGGTGACAGAGCTAACAATAAACAAGAGTACAAAAGACTAGTTCAGATAAAATGACTTCAGTTAGCAAAAATAAGACTCTCTCTCTGACGGCCTCCATGTGGGAGGAATAAAGACACCTTGTTGAAGTATCAAGTAGTTTATTCAGTTAATTAAGTAGATGGATGAGTGTTCTAGAACTGCAGAATAAGGGGAATCTCACAAAACAAGAAGAGGTGCAGAGTGCTAAACAGAAAATAAGGGAGTATTTGGATAATATGCATACTTTTAGAAAGATTGCTTTTAACCAGCTATTTTTGATAACTTCGGAGCACAAAAACTTTTAGCACAGGGACTTAGGGTACAGAAAGCAGAAATCATAGTCACTAAACTTAGAGTCTAAACCAAGAAAAACAGTAGAGATCAAGAAAAGGTATTACAGATATTTTGGAAATTTTATGAAATTTGTATAAAGCACAGAAATGTGCAAATCAAGAAAGAACACAAATAGAAATACTTATTGAAGACTTAATTATGTCAAGGTTAGAAGTACGTAAGGCTCAACAGCTAACAGTTAAGATAGGGGAAGATGAGATAAAATGGTGCTGTATAATCAATCCACAGGAAAGTCTCCAGGAATAGATGGTATTCCAGTAGAAGTTTGGAAAGAAAGTGATAAAGATCTGGAATCAGTATTTTAAAAGGCGAGGAAGCATTCACATCTAGGAAGAAAGCTGTGATGGTTTTAATACCTAAAGACCCATCTGACCCAGCTTCATATACACTCATTTAAATTTTACGCTATGGTTATAAAGTGTTTATGTCTATACTAGATAAAATAATGGCAAAAGCATTGCCAAAATTGATAGATATGGATCAGTGTGGTTTTGTGGAGTGGAGGCAAACATTTGATAACATAAACAAAACAAAGATTATCCAGAGGGAAGGAGAATCCAAAAAAATACTACTGTTGTTGGTGGGTCTCACTAGACAGTCCAGAACTGCAAGTACCTTGCCAAAAAGTAAGGGAAAACAGCTCTTGTACTACACAAAGAAAGCACCTAGCCAGGCATGTCCAAGGGTCAGCATCCGGTGATTTCTCCTGTCCACTTGGTGAATCTGGGCATACTGGGGCAATGCAGCAATTGCCTCATGTACACAGACAACCCTCTCCTCCTACCAGCAAACACTACAACCTGTGAGAGATGCACTTACATGGCCAAGCTGGAAGCAAAGCTCTCTCCAGCCAAGATTGTGCTAGACAGTCAAGAGGAGAAGGTTAACAACCACACAACACCACAAACAACACATAGTCCTTCAAAACCTACACCACCAAAACCCACACATAGCAACACAAAACCCACACATGCAGAGGCTCTTAACATTAACCTGCCCAAGCAACAAAAACCTCCAAAGCTGAAATACAAACAAACACCATCCCCAAACACAACCAAAGTGTCACATAGCTCACAATACCAGTGTGTCACCCAACAGCAGCCCCTACGGCAAGACAACGTACCCAACACTTTAGTCATATGTGACTCTAAGGTCAGGCACACTGATGTCCCACTCACCAGGCTGAACAAGGAGAAAATTGCAGTTAGTTGCCTGTCGGGTGCCAGGATCTGCCACATAACGCATGCACTCAAGTCACTCCACAACAGGTACAAATATGACTCTGTCATTGTCCATGCTGGAGTGAATGACTTGAGATGTACCTCACTGGACTACATGAAAAGAGACATGGAAGAGCTCTCAGATCATGTGGCCCAGGCAGGTATGACCCTAGCCCTGAGTAGCATCCTTCGCTCTGAATGATACCACAATATAAGGACAAAATGATTGACTTCAACAACTGGCTAAGCTTCTGGTGTCATTCAAAGGGGACCCAGTATCTGTCTGCCTGGGACGACATGATCGACAGACCACGATGCTTTGCAAGAAATGGCTTGCACCTGTCTCCCCTGGGATTCAGGTTACTGGCTAAGGCTCTTAGCACCCCTATAGTGCCTTTTTTAGGCAAGGTTCAAAGGACAAAACTACCACCATAACGGGTACAAGCAAGGAAAATCTGAAGGTAATGCTACTCAATGCTAGAAGTCTAAACCTCAAGATGCACTCTCTCGAGGCTCTACTAAAATTGGAGAACATCAATATCTGTGCAGTAACTAAGACCTGGTTCAAAGCTCCAGAGAGCACCGCTGCAATACCAGGCTACAACTCATACCACACTTTTCGGCCACCAAACCAGGACCAAAACACTAAAGGTGGAGGAGTGTCCATATTCACCAAGGATATTCACACCTCCAGGCTGGTTGCCCAACACAATGCATCTGAAATTCTCCAGGTGCAAATAACACTAGGTAAGACTGCAGTACAAATTGTAGCTTGCTACAGATCCCCCACCATGCCCCAGGATTCTCACTACACCTTTCTAAACATACTGGAAAATATTAACATACAACCATATACCCTAATACTGGGTGATTTCAACTACCCTGCCATTAACTGGGAAAACTACTCCTGTACCAACACCTTTGCTCAACGGTTCTTGGAATTCATAAATTCCAATGCCCTAGAGCAACTAATTCACAGTCCCACCAGGGGTATCAATATTCTAGACCTGGTCATTACCAACATGGGACAGCGATGCTCCACACCAGTGGTTACCCCTTCATTGGTCAGATCAGACCATAAGCTAATCACCCCTGACATCCACATCCCACCCCCAGCCCCTTTAAGGAAATCTCCGTAAAGAACTTCTCCAAAATCAACTTCATGCTTCTCAAGTCAGAAGTAACAAACTTCATGACACCCATGCAAATGGGAACTGGAAGTTCAACTACTAAATCCTACACTAAGGTGCTGTACGAGCACATTCACTCGTGCATGGACCAAACCATTCCAAACAGAACCAAAACACTGTCCTCTAAAAATAGGAAGCCAATCTGGTGGTCCCCTGCCATAAACAAGCTGTACAACAGAAGGAAGAAACTGTTGCAGAAAAGAGGAAGAAACCAGGATTCAAAACACTCCCTCATCAGCCTCAGTAGAAAGCTGATATCCCTCATAAAATCTTCCAAAGCTAGTTACAAAAACAAAATTGCCAAAAACTCCAAAGACAACCACAAGGCATTCTATAGCTATGTCAAGAATCTAAATGGCAATACTCAGATCTGCTCTGAGCTACAGCAGAATGGCACTACATATACTGATCCCAAGGATATTGCCAATATCCTGGCAGATAGAGTCAATGCCAACTTCACCCCCCTAAAGGGCTCATCTCAATACCAAAAGAATGTCAAATTCCAGTAATCACGGCCACTCAGGTAAAAAATGCACTCTCCAAGTCAAGAATACAGCATCCATGGGACCAGATGACATCCCAGGCAGTGTACTGCATGAACTACAAAATGAACTGGCACCTCACCTATGTGTCATGTTTAATCATAGCCTCACCTCCGGCTTCATGCCCACAGAGTGGCACACAGCTACAGTCATCCCACTCCACAAGGGGGGATCCACTTTGGATCCTGCGAACTACCATCCCATCAGTCTGATGAGCCTAGCATGCAAGGCCATGGAATGTATTATCATGGAACTTATAAACAAAGACATTGGCAACCTTCAGACACTGGAACCTACCCAGTTTGGGTTCGTGAAGGGCCGATCTTGCCTCCTGAACCTGACTGACTTCTTCAAATCAGTCTCCAGAGCCGTGGACGAGGGTAAGGTGGTTCACACAGCCTACTTGGACCTTGCCAAGGCTTTTGACACTATCCCCCACTCTGGAATCATAGATAAACTTACTAAGCTGGGCATTAATCCCTACAGCACTCAATGGGTTGCAAACTGGCTTACTGAAAAAACACGCACTGTAAAAGTAGCCAACTCCATATCCAGCTCCAGACAAGTGACAAGTGGTGTATTGTAGGGTTCTGTCCTGGGACCACTCTTGTTTGGCATCTTCTTCTCTGAAGTACAGGCCAACACTAAGGGACTCTGGCTTACAAAGTTTGCAGATGACTGCAAGCTGGGAGCCATTATTGAATCCCCAAATGATGTGGATATACTACAAAAGGGTCTTACCAAAACAGGTGCCTGGTGCCAGAGCCATGGGCTCTAGCTAAATGCCAAAAAATGTATAGTTGTCCCCTTTGGAAAAAAACATGTACCTGTGAACTACCACATAGGTGGCAGTACACTAAACACCGAAAGTGTGATAAGAGACCTAGGGACACAGCTGGACAGTGGTCTCACCTTTGATAACCACACAGCCACAACAGTTAGAAAATCCTTCTACATGGCACACTTCATCACTAAGGGCTTTTCATCTAGAAAAAAGGAGGTCACTGCCCCTCTGTACTCATCCCTCATTAGACCCATTATAGATTACAATGCTCCATTTGGTATGTACCTCACAAGACATCTGCAACAACTAGAAAGGCTGCAGAAATACCTCACAAAAAAAATCACAGGCCTAAAGCAGATGCCTTATGCTGACCATCTAAAAAAACTCCAGCTATACTCTGTCACATATCGCCTACTCAGAGGCAATCTCTGCCTAACATACAACGCCATGTCAAACCCAGAGTTGTTGGACATGCTACACTTAAAGAAATCCCAATCCCCCTGAGCCACACGCTCCAGGGATCTTAGCCTTGTCATCATGATGAATACAACATGCTGGAGGGATAGGTTCCTGACCCAGAGACTTTACATACTCTGAAATAGGCTGCCCATACATGTCAGGCAGAGCGCCTCAATGGTCCTCTTCAAGAGGAACCTTGACGACTGGATGGGAGATAGGAAATTCACCCCAGGGATCACATCAGTAGCCCTGCTAGACATGGGTCCAGAAAAGTAAATATTTGTGGGAAGCAATAGCCAGGGAATCATTATGGCTAGGCTTGTATAAGCCCTAGGGCCGATAGCCTAGTACCTACCTATGAACCTAAGTTGGGATTTTATGAGTAAGGCAATGAAGCATTTGCATTCCCTGATATAATGACAAGCTTAATTAGAAGGATGCATGACAAATTGCAGGCAAGAATTAAAGTGGGAGGGTTCCCTTCTGTTAAGTTATGTTTGAAGAGAGAAACCAAACAGGGGTGTCCTTATTCCCCTTTGTTATTTACTTTATATTTAGAGCCACTGGCAAAAAAAAAGGGACTCATAAATTCAAGGATATAATTGGAATGGTAATCAAGAAAAGTTGGCTTTATTTGCAGATGATATTATTTTATTCCTGATAAATACAGAAAAGGACATCTCAGTGTTGTGGAACATTTTGAGACAGTTTTATGTCTTTTTGGGATATAACATTAATGAAGATAAAACAAAGGCTAAAGCCATAAATTATGGATACACGCATGAATTGGTTCAGCAATACCCATATTTATGGGGACTGCATTTAGGAGTATGGATTAAAAAGGCTTTTTTATGGCAGATAAGGATATGTGGGAAGAGACTAAACAAAAGATAATACAAAACATGAGAAAGTAGAAGCTCTTGCTTGTGGATATGAATAGTAAGATACAAGCAGTGAAAATATTTGTAATCTCTTTAGTTTTATATACATATCAGGCATATTTTTATCAACCAAAGGAGATGTTGTGGACAGTAATTAATAAAGAGTTGAAGGAATTTATCTGTGGGGGGGGGTTAAGTGGTATAAGCTGACCCTTCCAATACAACAAGGTGGTTTAGGATTACCTGATGTGAAGGAATAATTTAGTGCTACACAGTTAAGGCTCATATGCATAAGACAAGCAGAAGGTTGTAATTCAGAGTGGAAAGGAATGATGAAGCAAGGGGTAAGTTCAAAAAATATGGACAGAGTGGGATTTTGGATACAGATCATTAAGAAGAATAACAAGCACCATACACAATATTAAATTCATAAAGTAATAGAAAGTATTCTAAGAGCTAAGCCAACACTAGAATGGAGACAGATGATTATGCCAATAGGGATGACTGCAAGTAGGGATACAGAAAATAGGCAAGACAAGGCTGTAATTTACTGGAGAAAACTGGCAAAGTTACCAAGACATTAATCAATGAATACATTTTTATTTACTTTGTCTTCGTAACATAATTCTACCATTGTAGCTTTTTTCTGTCACTTCTGTTTTATGGTACTTGTCTGCTTTGTATGTCTGTTTGGTTAATGTCCCGTGAACAAGGCTGAAATTGTTTAGAATTAATCACTGCTCTACCCCAGTAAACAAATTAAAATAAATAAATAAACCTCATCTCCGTACCTTATGCTGACAACTTACTCCCTCTCACATGGAGTCTCTATTCCACAAACGGAATTCCAACTAAAGACAGATTTGGGGATTTATATCTGCATGCCATTTGCTACTGTAGCTAAATTTGTGCCTGATGGATGGACTGACCTTTCTTACCTATGATTAGTCACCATCATCATCTCATTGGGTTGCTAGTTGGAGGGGACTGAAATGTGGTCATCTAGATGGAGATGTTCATTTACTGGGTTGACTATCTATGTAACCCTGCTACACTCATTACATATTTTGTCTGACATAGTGTAACTGCTCTTTGTTACCAGATGACTGTGACTTTAACAATTTGTAGAAGCTTTATTGGAACCTTGTCTGTCATTGAGGCTTTGATTTTCCTCCTTTGCCTTTATTTAGTTTCACTAAATATTACCTTGACAGGAATAGACCTTGTTCCTATGGTATGGTACAATTAAAGTTTATGAAATCAGTTTAGCTTCAGTCTTTTTGTTTTCAGTCAAATTAAGGGACTTTTGGGATTTATATAATGTGAGTTTTCTTTGTAGTTCTTGTAGTTCTGATTCCCATTCCTTGATACTATTTTTATACCAACCAATCACTTTCCCATAAATGTAAGCTTTAAGTGAATCCCAAACCATTACTATGTTCACTTCTGAGTTGTACTTTATATCTATAAAGACATTAAGTTCATTCACTAACCACTGCTTAAATTCTTTTATTTTTGTAATGTATGCAGGAATTCTAGAAATAAATGTTAGTGGTTTAAAATCTGTTTGCATTTTTAGAACTAATGAATTGTGATCCTATAGGGGACATGGGATTATTGAGAAAGAAGAATTTTTTTGTTTGAAGATCTTGAGAAATGTATATTTTATCTATTCTGATTTGAGTACCAAATCTATAGTCTTGGTGAGAGAATAATAATGAGTTGTTATCTATAACGTTAACGGTATCTATCAAGTTTAACGATTTGGACCATCTTTTAAATAGCTTTGCAGTAGCTGTTAAACATGGAGATTTTTTTATTAGTAGTTTCAGAAGTATCGGTAATACAATTAAAATCTCCTCCTACCACTAGATTACCTTTGGATATATGTATAATTTGATCTAGATGTTTCTTAACTGTTCCCATCCCAATACCAGGAAACCAGTATAGGTTTACTAATGTCCACAATCTATTATTATACTTCAAGATGACTATAGCTATAAGACCGTCATTATCTACATATTTATGTATTACTTCAGGGATTAAGGAATTCTTTCTCCATAAAATTGTTACTCCCCTCTTCTTAGATTTAAATTTAGAGCATGCTAAGATCATATAATCACTTGGGTCCCATATGAAATTATCATTGTTTTTGAAGTGGGTTTCCTGTAGAAGAATTATTTTGGCTCTATTTAACTTTAGGTATCTTAATAAGTTAGATCTCTTATTTGGACTATTTAAGATAATAAAGAAGGTTCTATATCAAATTATTCTGAAGAAGCGATTGAAGTACCGTTAGCTTTACGTGGACCATCCCCTTCTCTAATAGTAAAATTATTAATTTGTAAACATTCATCAATCTCAGTAAAGCATATTATCACTAAAGTAATCATCATGTTTAAGTCAGGCTTGGAAAAACTAACTAACGTCCTAAAAACTAAAGTAAATAATGAAATTAAACTAGTTTGAACATTAATCTCTACCCACCATGGAATGAAATACATTCCTAGTCCAACCGACAGATACATCTGAAGAACTATCACTCTAGCTTCCATTTTCCATTCACTAGAGCTCCATATATACAATATTAAATATTACGGAAGTCTATTCACTACTATTACTGTGTTTAAAAACGTTTGTTAGCAGAAAGAATTGTTATATACATTAACAACTATATGCTGTCCATCTGTACTTATAAACATATGAATTCTATTATACAGATCATTAAACTAATTCAATTTGTTTGTATCAACATATGTTTCCATACTGGAAATAATAATCATTTGTTTGAAGCACACAAGTTATTTAAAATCATAAACACAAAGACTTGCAGCAGGTACCCTGAATTGTGATGATTACTCCCTGTAACAGATAAGCATATATTTTCAGATACTGTGCATTAAAACTAAAAGAGACTATATAAATTATATCATAACATAATATAACCATCAGTTTTATCATGCTTAGCAGTCATATAAATTATGTAATGAAAGGCTTTCAAGGAATTGAATGTAGTTATATTTACAAAGTGATTTACAACATAACAGTGCCGTGTATATGAGTCCGGATGTTTACAGTATTATGAATGCATAGTTCACTTAATGTTATATTTGTTAAGTATACTACAAGTATTAAGCTTTTTAAGCTGTTTATACTCATTTATAAGATGAAACTAAATAAACATTTCTCTTCTGTTTCCATGAAAGATATGTTTGTGCTTAAAAACAAGGAGTGGGCCCATAGCCAATGAAATCCTTTCCTGCTCATTGCTATGACAATAATAAACATCTCAGCAGCTTAAGAAAAGCTTATAACAGTACATGTAACTCATGCGACCTGCAGTCCTAAAGTCTTCATTTTTAAACTCACAAGCTTTTTTTTTTTCCGCCCATACATTTCACTGAGAGTATACAACCAGTTTAACAATTTCCCCTCTTTGCACTTCTCTCTCCCTCATGGGAGGCTCAATATATACTTTACCAAAGGGCCGTTGAGTAAGACACCACATACACCGCAGGACAAGTCACCATCCCTCCCCAAACCACAACCCACACAGACCTGTAACGCATGCAAACAAACGAAGACATAGTCTTAAACCCAGCAGCAAAGCAATATCATTTCCTTTTACCTATCACACTTATGTCTCATCACAAGAGTGCAGAAGCTCTGCCACTTAATTACATCGCTCCCACCCAAAGCAGCTGGGATCCCTCATCATAGCATAGTTCCACATAAAAGTAAATGTTAGCTGTAGTCTGCACTCACCCATATATCGTTTCCTGCAGTCAAATCTACCATTCCATTAAAGAAAAAAAAAATTTCATCTTCATCAGTGCCACAAATAACGGCCATCTGTTCAGCCTTGGTCAGACAGCTCTTGACAATAATCAAGACTAGCATCAGTACTTTAAAACAAACAAGCTTCACCATGAAAAGACTTGGACCCAAAACAAGCTCACTTTCCAACATCTTTATTTACGCCAGCTACGAATACATCAACCCCATGTCACTTCAATGTTAACTAACACCCCCAGTTGCATTACTTAATTTAATACAGAAGTAATTCACAGTTAGCATAGACTTGTCGGAAATACATTCTATTATACCATGACCCCCCATTAATATTCCAAAACGTGCACACTGATTGGCCAGCGTGCACGTTGTAAATCGACTTATACTAATGGAAAAAGGTCTGGTTGCCTGGACTTTTTCCACTAGTATAAGTTTTTTTTAAAATGCTGTCTCGCTATGTTAAAAGAGTTTAACATAGCGAGACAGCTTTAAAATAAGCAACGGAGATCTCCGTTGCTTTTTTTAAAGCTGTCTCGCTATGTTAAACTCCTTTAACATAGCGACACAGTGTGTAAAAAGCAATGGAGATCTAGCTTTCTCCGTTGCTTTTTTTAAACCTGTCTCACTATGTTAAATGGGTTTAACATAGCGAGACAACTTTAAAATAAGCAACAGAGATCTCCGTTGCTTATTTTAAAGCTGTCTCGCTATGTTAAACCCATTTAACATAGCGAGACAGGTTTAAAAAGCAACGAGAAAGCAAGATCTCCGTTGCTTACTGTTCGCTATGTTAAATGGGTTTAACATAGTGAGACAACTTTAAAATAAGCAACAGAGATCTCCATTGCTTATTTTAAAGCTCTCTTGTTATGTTAATCCCATTAAACATAGCGAAACAGTAAAAAGCAATGGAGATCTTGCTTTCTCCGTTGCTTTTGGCCACAGCTCTGATGTACTGCGTAGGCATGCGCAGTACATCAGAACTGCCGCGGATACCAGACAGCTGCGGAAGGGCAGCAAAGAGGCATTATACAATGCAATTATTTAAGAAAAGTAATTATTTCTTTTCTTAAATAATGTCATAGTATAATAGCAATAACCCACTTCTGGGTGTGGGTAATGCGGGATTTACCCACGGTTGTCTTTGTTTGGTCCCTCGGGCTTCGCCCTTGGGACCAAACCACGCCAACCTTGGGTAAATCCCGCATTACCCACACCCAGGCGTGGGTTATTGCTATAACAATTTCATTAGAGTGCCAGTATACAGTTTCATCGGATTTAAAGGGATAAAACAATTAGCGACTAGGGTTGACTTCAACCACAGTAAATATCAATAATAATTTAATAAAAGAAATAGTTAACAAATAAATAAAGAAGGGACCAGAAAACTGAGCACTACAGGTTACAAAACATAATTATTAACTTTGATTATACTGAATTGTATTTAGTTACTATGTCAGTCAATCCTTAACATATGCTTAGAAGTAGGAAAGAGAGAGGAAAAAAAAAACAAGAAAAACAAAGAAAGACATGAGACAAAGGGGAAAGAAAGGAAATGTCAGAAAGAGATGATTTATAACTAATATATATCTAGATTTGTAAGTCATATGTGAAAAGATATAGAAAACATACCTTTCCCTGTATACATGTGGTATATGTATGCATGAGCTTAGAAGTTTTGAAACATATTAAATCCATTTAAAAGTTTTAATGGTTAGGTTGCAGTTGATACTTTGAGAGATTTTACAGATGTTGGTACTTTAGATTCTGTTTTCTGCTTCTTCTTTTTGACATCAGTCCAACCATTTTTATCAGTGGTTCTCTTCAAGGATGGAGATGCCCATTCCATATCTTCTGAAATGGTTATGTTGTTGTTTTTGATGAATTGTAGGGCTTCTTCCAGAGTGTTGAAGGTTTTCATCTCACTTAGGTGCAGTATCTTTATTTTTGCAGGGAAGGCTATTTGAGCTTTAATATTATTCTGTTTTAGAGTTTTTATTAGTGGCCATACCTTTTTTCTCTGTTCCAGCGCTTTAGTCGTTATCGAAGCTTAGATTCTGATTGTACTTAATAGGACTTTTCCTCCATGCTGTTTTTAACACCAGTTCTTTGTCCATGAAAGATAATTTTATTATAACTGACCTTGGTGGCAGACAGGATGATGATGGGATTGATGCTGAAGTTTTATTTCCTAAAGCACAATGTGCCCTTTCTATGTCAAAGGAAAAACCTTCTTTTAGATCTAGAACCTCTGGAATCCATGAGTTTAAAAAGGATATAATGTCCCCTCCTTCTGTTTTCTCCAGTAAATCGAAAATCCTGATGTTAGGCATTCTTTCCCTATTCTCAAGTTCATCTAGTTTATTGGATATCCAGGTATTTTGCTTCAGGAGAAACTCTGTTTTGTGTTTCCTCTTCTTTAAGCCTTCCATCAGTGTCAGACAAAGAAGTTTCAATGGATGTTATGTTTGACTGATGTTGCTGTAGTATTTCTTTGAAGACCTCTGTTTGTTTCTGAGAGTTCTCTTTTAAATTCTGTAAGATTAACCTTAAAATCATCCATTTCTGTTGATAATTCTTGTAATGTGGTAGTCACCAATTGTAGTTCCTTTTTTAGTGCCAGATCAGAATGAGAGTTCTTCAGGTTACTCATCTCTCCAGTTGCTGTATATAGACTCCTGGATAATTTGACAGAAAATTTCTTGTAAAAATCCATCAAAACTTGTATTTAGTTACTTTAGACTATTAACTAAATATTTGTAATAATTTAGTTAGAAATAAATATTACAATTTCCTGAATTTAATACTAGTTTATGGAGCTCCAAAAATTGCTGCCGTCAGTTAGCCATTCAGGCTCCGCCCCCAGTTTAGCTTCATTCTTTGATGTTCTGTAGGAGCATTCTTCTTAGCATATACAATGTATCCAGAAATTATTCTCCTGCAGTTCATAGGATTTAGCTGTATTGATAGCATTTTTAGATATGTCTGAAAATTATTTTTTTATTAGCTCAGTTGCTCCTACTGCCACTGGAGCTTTCATTGTATCCTTATTCCACATTCCTTTAGTTTCTGGTTGCAAGTGTTAATATTTATAACTTTGTGTCTTTCAGTTCATAAGACAACACACTATAATCACTGGGTTTAGCAATTTCAGTAATCAATGCAGCTTTTGTCTTTTTCTCTTGGACTACAATATCCAATTTCCTTAATTCTACCTTTGTAGCTGTTGTTAATGGATTATCCCACATTATTACTGCTTTATGTTCAGTAATCCTTTGTGGTTCCTCTTTCTAGTGCTTCTCAGCAACCTGTATGTTGCAATGCTTACAGGCTACAGTGTAAGAACCTTCCCACATTGTTTTACCTTCCCACATTTATCCATAAGCTTGCCAGCCTTCAACAACATGTGCAGCTGTTGCTAGTTCTGCAATGCAAAACATTTTTTTTGCATCTCTTATCTTTTCTATGGATTTTGTGAACCATCACTTATGTAATCTACTGTCTTGAGCTGCTAATATTTTCACTTTCGCTGAGACACTCATGATTTGACTCTCGATCAACATATAGCTCGTCCAGTATTTCTCTGTACCTTACACTATACTTGTGAGTTTTCCATTTTTTTCTTTTTTTTTCCAAATCATGATCTTTGTATTCTTTCTTTTGCTTTTTTTGTGCTTTCTATTACTGATTTTTGTCCACTTTTGGTTTGATTTCCACACCTACCCCTTTCCAAATGGTTTCTGCTAATCTGAGGAAATGTATCATCTTGAATGTGTTTTCTTCATGGTTTAGAACTTTCTCTATGCACAAATCTGGTGATGTAAATAAATATGGCCACAATCCAGCAATCATTGACATATGCATGTAGTCAGCTGCAAAGAGATCCATGCCTCCTATAGATCAAGAGACATGTAATCTTAGCAGACACTGGCCTTTGTATATTATTTGATGGGAATGAAGCAGATTTCTTGTTTCCTTTCAAATTTATCCAGCTATTTTTACTGTAGGATCTATCTTCTGACCAATAATGATCACTGGCCACTTCATGCTGCTGTTTGAGTCATATTAATACTATAGCAACACAGCTTCTCTCTGGACTAGTTTACTTACTTATTATTAGACAAATACCTTCGTAATTAGTCTGGAACATTAAAACTGGGGTTTGAATGAGCTAGCCATATTGGCATACAGTGACAAAGCCATGTCTATGACTCAGGCACCCCAAGTTTGATTAGCTGCTCAGATTCCAGTTGAAGCTGGCACAGGGAGGAAGAGTGATGCAACTTTACCAACTCACCTCCTCCATGGAGGGGGAGGGAGCACATGTCAGGGGTACACATTCCCATGGCTGAATCACTGATGGAGACGAGAGACTCAACAGAAGAGTTAGCTGCAAGGGAGCAGGTCTTTCCTGGGGGGTTATGTTACTCTTGGAAGCAAATGACATGCCCTCACTGAAGCTGATTGCACAGTGAATCCTGAGCATGTTTCTGGACATGCATTGTGAGTTAAGGTTATATTCAGAAAGTAATGAACAATCTCCAATGGCTTCCTAGATGATAAGCCCCTCTCTGCTGTCTCTAACCCCAGTGTACATGGAAAAAAATGCACAACTGGCCAAGACAAAGTCTGGTGATCAGCAGGCAGTGGGTCAAAAAAAAGCCCTCCCAACAAAAAAGTTGTTTTTGACTGGTGTTTGCAACCACTCCAGGGCCTATGAGAGTATATAGAAAGCCTACATTTTGACGCAAACCTGGTAGCAATATCAAAAAAATCTTGAATGGAGAACTGAAACTTTGTATACTTATGAACGTATAGAATTTTTATGAGTGCAGAAATGTGTCTTTGTTAAACTGTGATGACTCTTGAAGTTATGATGCAGTATGTGCATGTTTTGTGAATATTTTTGCCTGGACTAATTTTTTTTTCTACCTTATTTTTACAACTTTCATTTTAACCTCAATTCCTGAAATATTTTATGTCTCCACTTCATATACTTTATTGCAATTATTACATTTAATCTTTATTAGTCAGCTGTCAGTGGATTATGTACTCGAAGATGTAAAGATTGGCCCAGAAATGCAATGTTCTGCTTCACTGTGATTTCAACTGTTCTGCTTTATATTTTATGATTCTGCACTAATAAGTTGAGCTGGCAGTGAGGCTGTCTTATACCAGGGACCTTCTTCTGGCTATTCATTCTTTCTGTCCCTTGCCTCTTAATTTCCTACATGTAGGGGACTTGGAGTAGAGAAGACCCATAGGGCTGGAACTAGAAAGGGGATTGTGATTTGTCTTGATGTGGGCTGTCAAGTGAGGATTTGGGCTGCTCACTGCTCCACAAGGGTGAAATGGCAATGGGGCTGGGGTCATCCTTGTCTTGGGCCAGTACCTAGGACACTAAATTTATATTTCCATTTGAGGAGCAGAATCTGCCCCCCCCCCCCCACACACACACACACACACACAAACAGTCCTTAATCTATGTTAAATAATGCTAGGTCAGTCAGGAATAAAGTGGGTATTACATCTGCTTTATTTTATACAACTGACCTGTAATTTATTACTGAAGCCTGGATGAATGAGTAAGTCAGGTCCCTCTTTAGGTTTCTGTATTCCTCTAGGTCATCAGGTGATTTAAAACCCCAGGGATGGACACTCAGGTGGTGGGGTAGCTATTTGTAAGGGTACTTGGGTAGTCTGGAGTTCAATAAGGTTGATGCTACAGAAAGCTAACTCCATTTAATTTGTCATAGGGACAGGAACGAGTTGCAGTGTTCCCACTGTGTACTTCCCACCAGGTTATCTTGGAGGTTTTCTGCAAGAGGTCTCAGATTTCCATGACTTAGTTCATACATCTTCTAGGTGGTTAGTCCTGGAGAATTTTAATCCTGGAGTGATGTTGAAACTTGTAAACTCCACAGGAATCTAAGTGTAATGGAGAGCTTCACTCAGGTAGTTTCCACAACAACCCATATGCTTGGGCATTCATTAGTCATGATATTCCAACTAGGTTTAGAAACCAGGGGTGTTGTGCTAGAGCTTGTCTCTGTCTAATCATTACATGGTCCATTTCAGTCTCAGTCTCCAGTCAGAGTTGATGAACTACAGTGATCTGAGGAAAGGCAGCTGACTTTGGTATTCTCTGTCTAATTCCTGACTATCTGTTATTGGGAGGGGGGGTGGTAGTGCAGATGATCGAGAGGACCTGATTTCAGCATATAATTATGTTATTATTAGTGCTGTGGAGCAAGCTGCCACACAGTGTGTACCTAACATCACTGGTCCTTCAAAAGCCTTAGTTTCATTATGAACATTGGTTGGTGCTGAGGCTAGAGCACAGGTTGGAGTGATGCTGGGATAAGGCATGCCTTCTTGAGGACAAACTTGATCTGGATGAATATCATCCTTTGTACCAGAGGTTTATAGGAGGTTACTAGGCTAATGGCCCTAGGGCCTTTACAAGCCTAGCCATGTACAAACCCAAGTACCCTTATTGAGCACAGTTAGATGGTCATTGCTAGCAGAGCAATTCTATGATCAGCACCTACTGCCCTTGTCCATGAGTGACATAGGTGCCACCCCTAGGGTGAATTTACAGTCACCCATCCACTTGTCAAGGTTGCGCTTAAATAGGGTCATTGAGGAGCTCTGCTTCACATGGAATGGGAGCTTTTTCCAGAGGACTGACAATCTCTGGGAGATATATCTGTCTCTCCAGCATGTTCTGTTAATGTCACAGGCTAGGTTGAGATCCCTGGAGCAAGTTACTCTTTGTCCCATTTGATTTGTGGATGTACAGCACTTACATTAGGTCAGGGTCAGAGACTGCTCTGTAGGGCAGGCACAGGTCGCCTCTCAGCAGCCTGTACAAAACAGAGTACAGTGACAGGTCTTTCAGTCTTTACATGTATGTCATGTTTTGGAGGCCTTGGATTCTCTTGATTAGAAACCTCTGTGGTCTCTCCAGTTGCTGCAGGTGTCTGGTGAGTTACATACAGAAGTGGGCGTTGTACTCAGTTAGTGGTCTGATAAGGGTCGAGTACAGTGGAGTTATAACTTTCCTAGTCATGTATGCAATGCCCTTATAAGATATGCAATGTAGAAGGGTTTTCTTATCACTATAGACACATAGTAATCAATATTTATATTGCTATAAACCTGTATTCCCAAGTCTCACACCACTGAGTTTGAGCTTAGAGGGGAGCTGTACATATCATAATTAGCAGGGATTACTTCTTTACCAAAGAGGATAATGAGGCTTTTTTTTTATCTAAGTTTTAGTCCGTGACTTTGGCACCAATCATTTGTCTGCATCAGCCCCTTTTGTAATATATTAACATTGCTGTGGGACTCTATGGTTCTGCCCAGTTTACAGTCATCTGCAAACTTGGTAAGTCACAGGACAACCACCTTCACATGGACTTGAGAGAAATAGATTCCAAACAGTAGTGGGCCCAGCACGGATCCTTGTGGTACCCCACTGGTAATTGGTTTACTGGTGGAGGTGGACTCCCCAACTTTGATAGTGTGCGTTCTGTCAGTGAGCCAGTTGGCTACCCATCTAGTGATGTATGGGTTAATCCGCAGCTGGAGGAGTTTCTCAATGATGCCTGAGTGGGGGATTGTGTCAAAGGCCTTGGCTAAACTGAGATAAGCAGTATGTACTGCTCTTCCCTCATCCAGGGCTTTGGTGACATTCTCAAAGAAGTCCACCAGGTTCAATAAGCAAGATCTACCCTTGACGAAACCAAACTGGGTCGAGTCAAGGGTTTGAAGGCCACCTATGTCCTTGTGAATAAGATCTGCTTCTTGTAATTTCTCCAAATATTTTGGGTTTCTAATACCATGATGGGAATGGACCCCATTCCTAAGTCAAAGTAAGATTAAAGTTCATGAAATTACAGTTGTTTCAATCTTTGATGTCAGCCAAAAGTGCTCTTTGCAGCACCCACAATATGGCCAGTAATGACTCCTTCTGCAATTCGTACAGGGTTACATGGCTTGGTAATATATCTAAATATGACTGTAGATTCTTTTTTTTATAAAACCTGTTGCTCCTACAACTATTGGAACTATCTGATATCTTTCTTCCACATTGCTCTCGTTTCTGCCTGCAGATCCTGGTATTGGTCCAGGATGATTCTTTCATGGCCTTGCAGATAAGGCTGGTTAGGCTTATGGGTCAGTAGTTCCCATGGTCAGTTAATAGACCCCCTTTGTGCAAGGGGATTACTGTTGATGTTCTCCACTCTGCTGGAACAAAGCCAGTGCTCAGGCTGTGGTTAAAGATAGTGCTGAGTGGTTCCACTTGGTCTTGTTTTAGATTGTTTAATAAGCAGCATAGAATGTTATGTGGTCCCATAAAGGCCATGTTTTTTGGCCTTAGAGAGCACTTGTATGACCTGTTCTTTGCAGATATTCGGTACAGGACTGGTGTCCGGAATGTTTTGTGGTAAGTCTTGTGGGAACTAGGGGGCGAAGTTAATGCCAAATCTGTCAGCTAGCAGGTTGGCAATTTCCTCAGGTTTAGTGTGAGTGGTACCATCCACTATAAGTTTGGCACACAGCTAGGAATTCCCTTTTAGGTTTTGGACATAGCTAAAGAATGCTTTATAATTGTCTTTAGCTACAGATGCTCATTTAGTCTTGTAACTAGCCTTACACATATAAGATATCTGATTTGCTTGTTCAAGCTGTGGAGGGTATTCTTCGTCTGTTGAGTAAGTTCCCTCCTGTTCTTAGATATCATTTTTTCCTTTTTTGTATAACATTTATACTTACAGTCCACCAGGGCGCCTTGTTTTTTCAGGAGGACTTGTTTTTATTCCTGTTAGGTATAGCAGAGTTAATGCATTTGTTTAAGTGGCTATATATGGGGGGTTGTGTACTCCTCTGTATAGGAGTTAGTATTGGCTATGCTGATAGGGGCTCTGAAACGTTTTATACCATCACTTAGTAGGCAATAGTCTGCTTTGGAGAAATCCTTCAGTTTTTTTAATCCTGTGAAGGTGTCAGGTTTGATCTTTACTTCAAACGAGACAGATTTATGGTCTGATGTTATCAGGGAGGGCTACACACAGTGGGTAGTGCAGTGACCCCATGTTGGTGAGAACTAGGTCCAGGACATTTGAGCCCCTTGTGGGGGTGCGGACCAACTGTTCCTGGGCATTTGAATTAAAGTCCAGGAACCTCATAGTGATCATGTTTGTGCTCATATAAGTCACCCAATAGATGGAAGGATAGTTGAAATCTCCCATGGCCAAGATGTTTGGCTGCATACTGAATGACTCTAGCAAGTCCAGGTAGGTGGTGTGCTTCTCCTGGTTCATGGTGGGGGACTTGTAGCTAGCGATGATGTGTAAGGGTATTTTACCTATAGTTATTTGGACCCAGAGTAGCTCAAGTGAGTTGTACTGTTTCACCAGTCTTGATGGGTATTTGGATTTAATGAAGATGGACACACATCCATCTTTGGTTCTTTCACTATCCTTTTGGAGTCTGAATGTGTGAAAGGCATTGTAGCCTTGTACAGCTGGGGTGCTCTCAGTGGCCTTGAACCAAGTCTCAGTGACTGCACAGATGTCAGCATCTTCCAAGGTGAGGAGTGCTTCCAGGGAGTGCAGTTTACTGTTTAAGCTCCTAGCATTAAGCAGCATGACCTTGAGTTTGTCTTTAGTGGATTTCTTTACGTCAGAAGTTTTGTTGTCTGGACACTGCTTAAAAAAGGCACTATGCGGGAGGCAAGCATCTTTGCCAGTATCTGAAAGCCTTAAGGAGACAGGTGAAGGCCATCTCTGGCAAAGCAGCATGGACTGTCGACCATGTCTTCCCAGGCTGACAGATACTGAATCCCCCTGGAGTGACACCAGAAGCTAAGCCAATTATTGAACTCAATCAATTTTTTTGTCTGTATTGTGGCATTATCCTAGATGAAGGTAGAATGCTGCTTAGGGCTAGGGACATACCTGTATGGGACACATAATCTGAGAGCTCAGTCATGTCTCTCTTCATATAGTCCAGAGAGGTACATCCCAAGTCATTCACTCCATGTACTATGACAGAGTCATAACAGTAATTATTGCTGAGTGACTTGAGTGGATGCGTGATTTGACGGATCCTGGCACCTGAAAGGCAGCTGACAGTGACCTTCTCCTTGTTCATCCCGGTGAGGGAGACATCTGTGTGTCTCACTATTGAATTGCCGGTCTATATTACGTGATCGAAACCTTAGGTTATCGAATACCTAAAGGTCGATCACTAAATGTCGAACTCTGAAAACTGCGAACGCATGTTTCTACACAGGGAAACAAGTCATTTGACCATTACACAGATTTTGCCCTTTTTACGATGTAGAGTGATCTCAGAGTTGGTATATTTAGTTGGGGGGGGGTGGGGGGCAAAGCCCCCCACTTGATTTCTGTTTCCAACTTTTTTTATTTTTAATTTGGCCAATGGCATTGTTTCCCTGTGTGGAAAGGACATTCTCGATTTTCAGAGTTTGAGATTTAGTGATCGACCTTTAGGTATTCGATAACCTAAGGTTTCGATCATGTAATATAGACCCAATTATCTATGACCAGAACATTAGGTTTTGAGGTGTTTTGCTTTAGGGGCTTAATTGCTAAGACACTGATATGTGTGTTATGTGTAGTGGTAGATTCTGTTTGTGTACCAGTATGTATGTGTTGTTTGCACTTGTGAGGTCTCTTGTCTTTAGGTAGGCACTTAGTGAATAGCTCTGCACATGTAGGTTTATGTGTCTTAATCTTATCTTGTGTGAGAGGAGAGGTGTGTGTGCTGACAACCTGTTGGATGTCTTGTTTATTGTTATGCGAGAGGACCGATTCTAGTTTCATAGTATAGTTACATTTCCACATACTGTATTTGTTTGCTTTAGGAGCAAGTGGTTGTCAGTATATATGACACAATTGCTACATTGCCTCAGGATGCCCATGTCAATCAGGCTAACTGGAGAAATGGTGGGAAACTGTCTGTCCATTATGGCAGGTATATATTATAGTAACTAGTGAGGATGGGCTAGATGGACCAGGGTTTGCTGTAAGCCTAATGAAGGTGGCAATTTTGTGGAGGGCTAGGGGTGGAAGACTGCGCCAATGCCTCAGAATGTGCAGCTGAGTTGTTTGCAGGGCAGCAGTGCACAACTGCATTGCACACAGAGAGGTAGTGGAGCTAAGGAGGGTTCTCTAGCAGATATCTAGGGAAAATTGTGTTTCTTAAGCATTTGCATCTATACACAGCAGTCTAAGTACTGTTGTGTGGTGTGCAAACTTGTGCAAATACAGAGCTTAACTATGAGCAAAGTTAAATGTGTTTAAAGCAAACTAACCAATGGGAAAGCCCAACATTGAGCCTTATTCCATCAATCCCCAGCTCAGATGGGTCCTGAGCCACACACTTCTGCCACAAGGATGCAGGGAGGCCCTCTTGCTGTAAGATGGCTGGCTTTAGTACTGCAGTCAAACCAAACAGTCTAAATTCAGCAAGTCTGAATCTAGCCTATGCTGAGAAATGCAGAAGTACTAGAAATTTAAAGTGTAGAATAAAACAGTCACAGCAGTAAACACAGCAGAAACGAAGCAGCAAGAAAGCAAAATACAGTTTAACAGTGCAATGCAAGCTTACAATATACTTATTTTTTGTTGAAAACAGTGGATGCCTTGGATTTAGTTCAGATTAACTCCAGATCTCTGACCAAGGTCACCAAATTCTGAGCAGCTCCACCAGACTGAGATCTCTCAGGAAGCGGCCACGTTTGTGTCTAAATAAATCTCTGCCACAATTAATCATCCAGCTGTACTTTTTGGTTTGTCTGTCTGAAGACCAAAAGAGTTTTTTCTTCTTAGTGTGAGAAAGCTGCACTTTTTTGTAGATAATGTTGTCAATATAAGATGCTATACCTTCATTGTAAGATGGGTTGCCAACTGGCTCACAAACAGGACATACATATCTAAGTGGGTGACTCCACATCAACCATCAGACCTGTTACCAGCGGGATGCCACAGGGGTCAGTGCTGGGACCCCTTTTATTTGGTATATACTTCACAGAAGCTCAGGTTAAAACTAAAGGTTGTGGCTGATGACTGCAAACTAGGTGCAATCACTGAATCCCCAAATGATGTCAGCATACTCCAGTATGGTCTCGCACAGCCCAGTGACTGGTGTATTATGGTCTTAGACTGAATGCAAAAAAATGCATCATCTTTCCCTTAAGCACAAACAATGTCCCTTCACACTATCAAATCACTAACAATACCCTAAGTACCCATGAAGCGGTAAGGGACCTGGGATTACAGGTTGACTGCAACCTTGACTTCGATCACTGCATTTCTAGCATTGTAAGGAAAGTTTTCCACATAGCTCGGTTGATTAGTAAAGACATTTTTAGCAGTATATTATTAACTTTCTTGCACAGTACTTAATAAAATAACTTGTCTGTATAACAGACGACATGTACAATACTGTACAATTTATGGCTTTTACTGTCTCAGATTATACTTTTCACACAGAACGGATGATCTCCACTATACAGATCTAACAAGAAATCAGATCCCACATCATACACTTTTAATGTCCTTATATGCACTTTTTATGAAAGCAGTCTTTTGATGTTGATGTAATGCAGTCTGTTATTAAGTTACTTTGTGTTTTGTTTCAAGGTGAATTATGTGACAGTTTCGTCCTTGCCTCCAACCCAGTAGGGAGTTGCTCTTTCCTTGCACCTGCGTCTCAGGAGTTATCCTTATCAGCATTTTCCCTTGTAGCTGTACCAAACACTGTAAAATTTATGTTACAAACAACTGGATGCCTTTTTTTACTTGAATTTTACCTAAGACCAGTTTAACTCTTTAATACATACACACACACATATATATATATATATATATATATATATATATATATATATATATATATTTTAGGAAACAGAAATATGCATGCATTTATCTAGCAAACAGAGGCGTACATGCATTTAGCTAGCTATATTTTTCTACATATATATTCTAGCAAACAGAAGTGTATATGTCTAAATGTATATATCTAACAATGCTAATTATGAGACTATCATGGATGTTTATTTCAGCTACACATCTGACTGATTGCAATATGGATCCTGGCCCTTTAAGATCAATTAGAACATGCCTAATTTCAGTAGGACTTGTAATTTTACACATAGTTTGATCCACTTTGAAAGCCAGGATGTTTCAATCTCTTAAAAAAAAAAAGATGTTGTGGTTAACCAGATTTTCAAAAAATTCTTTGAATGTGTCTTTTTTAGAGAACTACGCCTACAGCACCACTATTCTTTATAAAAAAATGTCTGTGTATTGATAATTAATATAAGGTATTCGGAATGGTATTTAAATATCTGTGGTCGCGTGGGTTTCCACTGGGTGCTCTGGTTTCCTCCCACATTCCAGAGACATGCTATAGGTGGATTGGACATTCTAAATTGGCCCTAGGTGTGTGTGTGTGTGCGCCTTCTGTGGAAGGTTGGGCGCCGGGCTGGCAACTCGACACTGTAACACTCCACTGCCAATCATGAGCGGACAGGTGATCTGCTGTGGTGACCCCTAACCGGGAAAAAGCCAAAAGAAGAAGAAGAAGAATGTTCATAAGATATGAGCTTAAGAAACAAATGCTTTCATAACTATATTTTCATTTGAATATCGTTACTGTACACCAACAAATACAAGCAAGAAAGAATAACTGATAAGATGCAAAACCTTCAAAAATATAATTCTACACAAAATTTTGAATTACATAACTAAACACACTAATGAATAGGCTTCATAAACAGTTAATCTCATGAGGTTCTGCATAACTAAAGTTTATTGTAGGATTCTTGTGCAAAGAGTCTGAATACTTGGGCTTCCAAGATGACTGCACAGTGCATAACAATTTAATTTCAGCTCTCCCAGTGTGAAAACAGAAACTCACAAGAGACAGGCAATGAACTTGTCTTTTTGGATAAAGTGCAGTAACTACTGAATAAGAGCACTGCCTGGATGCCAGCAAAAAAAAGAAATTTAGATAACTTGAAAAAAATCAATCACAGAAGGGAAGGAGAAAACACTGACTGGGAAGAATTCTGCAGCTGTTCAGCAAAAAGCAGTACAAGCTCCAGCTTTGGTGCAAGACATGACTTCCAGTAACCTAGGGGAAAAATAAGTCAAATGTACTCAGAGCTGATTAAAACACTGAAGGAGTACATCACCTCAGATAACACAATGCTGGAAAAAAATAGAAGCAGCTTTAAACAGATAGTCAGAGTAGGTGATCAAACTGCAAAAATCAGAGGCCAAAATGAAGAAAAGGCTGTCTGAATATGAGGCTGCTCAATAAGAGATGCTTCAAAAATAATAGAATTAGTGAATAGAGCATGTAGGGAAAACCTGAGATTTTCTGCTATACCAGAGAAGCTGGAAGGAAAAGAATGTATTAATTTTATGAAAGTCAAATAAGCAAATGGACTGGTATTCCACAGCAGGAATTGTTAATTGAAAGAGCACATCGTCTGTATGTTCCAAACCTGGCCATGACAAAGCAACCTAGATGCAATCCTACCAGAAGAAGTTTATTCTGACACAACTGTGGCAAAAGGACAAAGTACTAAAAGTTGGAGACAGTAGAGTGTTTGTGGAAAATGGTTACTCACTATACACCACACAGAAGAGGAGTAAATTTATTACACTAATTTGGGAATGCAGGCATGAGATTCAAACCACGGTTTCCAGCTATTTTCAGAATATTCTTTCCTGGAAGGTCAAAATCATTTTTCATGCGGAACATGCTAAGGAGGAAATATAAAAATTTTTCCAACAAAAATTAAATGATGAAACAGAAGCAGATTCTGCTTCTTGTTATTCTGGTAATAAAACCCATACAGAGACTGTACCAGTGAAAATGTTTCCAATGTTTCAAAGGAAAATGCTTGAGAGACAGAAAAAGCACAAGAGTTGACTAGAACTGGGAGTATGTTGGAAATGAAGCAGAGACTGGACTTGGGAGATGGAGATCAATGGTAGAAAACCAGCTACTAGGAAATTGGCATATAAATGTGGGATTACAAAACATTAATTACATTTGTGAAATATGACAGAACAAGAAAACTGGAAATATTGGGCTTTTTTGACTTTGTTAAACTTATAGGAGACTCCAAAGCATATGCCCTACTTCATGTCATTAATGTTTGGAAGAACATTTAGGAGAGGGTTAACTGTATGTAAAACAAAATTCTGTTCTTAACAATAGTATTTTTATAATGCATGACATAATCTGCATACTGTAAAGTAAAACTTTCTCAGTTATTTTCAAGTGTAACAGGGATACTAAAGTAAACAAGTGCTCCTGTTTATTTTTTCTTGTTGTTCAATTTTAAGAAATGCAGTCACTGCAATGTATATAAAAAAGTCTGGTTAAAACAGCATGATACAAGAAAACATTGATGTGCCTTTTCTTACTCTTTCATAGGAGAATGACTGGATTAAGGCCCTTGGATTGATGTAGTAACAGGTTTTAAGGGGAAGCAAATAAAAAAGAACAATGAATATAATAAAAAGTTTTCCTCTAGCAAATAAATGAGTGTTTGTAGAGGCAACTGTGTGTATCTGGTTCTCATGCCTCCACGGAGACAATCTGATAAAGAGCAATAAAAACAGAATACTTCTTTCAATGGCTAGGATGTAATGTTTTCTGAAAGCATTCAAGTGTTTTCCCAATCTGGAAGAGGAATAAAGATAAGATAAAAACAGACAGCACTTATTAGAAGCATAGGGTGTACCATGCATCCTAGCATGGATAACCTTACTTAAAGGTTAATCAAAGTCTCTGAGTTGCCTGTAAGTTTGGGACAATTGTTCCTATTACGAGGGTTAAACTTCAATATTCGAAGATGTACATAGTTTTTTGTATTAGTATTAAGTTACTAGTTTTACTGTTCTTGTGTGTGTGTGTGTGTGTGTGTGTGTGTGTGTGTGTGTGTGTGTGTGTGTGTGTGTGTGTGTGTTTGTTTTGATGGCATTCATTAAAACAAAACATTTTGTAAGATGTGACATAGATTCAACTGGGTATAACAAGAAACAACTACATAAAAGATCAACCTTCCAAACATTAGTGTGTGCATATAATGCAAAAGCTGGAACTAAATTTAAAAAAAACCTATTACATAAAACAGGTGGGAATAATAACCTTTTAATATAATGGCAACACTTTCTATATCATCTTTAAATGTAAGTGGTCTCGCAGATAAATACAAAAAAGAAAGACTAGTGAACTATATTAAAAAAGTAGAGTGCAAATAGCTATACTACAGGAGACACATATGGGAAGAAATGAGCATGTGAATTTGATAAAGAAAGGTTTTCAAGATGGTTATTCTGTAGAATATTTGGGACAAAGGAAAAGGGGAGTACTTATATTATTTGTAAGAGGAGCTCCAATAGTGATAGAAGAGGATAAAAAGACAATGGCAGATTTGTAGTACTAAGGGGCTACTGGCAAGAGTGGAGAATTACACTGACATGTACTTATATTCCACCTAAAACTGCTATAATGGAGCTTAAGAAAAGTCTGGGAGAAATAAACAGCTTTCCGCAAGGAATGCTACAGGTTGGGACTGGAATTTAATTTGCAGCTGTGAGGACATATCAGGGCTGGGGGTACTTAGAAGGGAAAATATAACCAAAGAAGATAGTTTTTTTAAGAAATTTATTAAAATGTTTGGCATGGAAGATTTGAATTCCATAGTAAGAGTTGGGAGTGAATTTACATATTATTCCCCATGATACAAAAAGTGGGCTAGGCTAGACAGAACTTATATTCCAAAGGAACATGTGCATTTAATTGAAAGTTTTGATATGCATCCAATAACTTTTTCAGATCATGTGCCAATAATAACTAAAATAAAAAATGCAGGGTAATGAAATAAAGATGAGACACTGGCACTTCTCCACCTACCTGTTGATAAGAGATGAATTTAAGGAATGGGTAGTGGAAATTATTCAGGAGTTATTAGAGAAGGTACAAATTTCTTCTGAAAATATACTGTAGCTAGGGAGTGGAATAAAATTAAAGTGGAGTTTAAAAATAGAGTGGAAATAAAAGAAAGAGAGAGATGGTGAAGAAGTAACAACATTTACTTAGATGGACTGGCAAAGATTAAAGTATTGCAGAATAGGGGGAATCTTACAGAACAAGAAGAGGAGCAATTGCAGAATAGTGAATAGAAAATACATGATGACCTTGATAATATGCATGAGTTTAGAAAGACTGTTGTTAAGCAACTGTATTTTGATAATAAATGAAGAGCATAAAAAACGTTTAGCACAATGACTCAGGCAACAGAAATAGAAAGGGCTGTCACCAAGCTTAGGGAGCATATAGCAAGGAAGATAAGGGATCCTGTAGAGGTACTACAAATATTTCAGAAATATTATGAAAATCGGTATAAAGCAGAGAAATTTGAAAATCAAGAAAAGGTACACGTGGAAATGTTTATGGAAGAATTAAATATGTCAAGGTTAAAGGTGTATGAGGCTCAAATACTAACAGTTAGGATAGGAGGAGATGAGATAAAAATGTTGATATATAGCCAATCTACAGGAAAGTCCCCAAGAATAGATGGTACTACTGTAGATGTTTGGAAGCTAGGAAGGAAAAAAATGATAAAGATGTGGAAGGTTTTGTTTATCAGTATTTTAAGAGAAAGAGAAACCAACATCCTGGAAGAAAGCTGTGGTGGCTGTAAAACCTAATCAGATCCAGTGTCATATTGAGCCATTTCAATTTTAGCAAAGGTGATGCCAACACTGATAGATACAGATCAATGGGTTTTGTGGAGGGGAGGCAAACATAACATTAACAGACCAATGATGATCCAGATGGAAGCAGAATGTAAGAAAATACCACTGTTGTTGGTGGGTCTTGATGCAGGAGAGTATTTGATAGAGTAAGCTGGGACTCTATAAGCATGGCAATGGGAGAATTTGCTTTCTCTGATAAAATTATAAGGTTGATTAGGAGGATATACGAGAAATCGGAGGCAAAATTAAAGTGGGTGGGATTTTCTCTCTGATAATTTTTGTTTCAGCAGAGGAACCATGCAGGGGTGTCCTCTTTTCCCTTTGTTATTTGCATTATATTTAAAACCATTGGCAAATAAAATAAAAGACTCAGAAATTCAAGGATATAATTGGTATGGTAGCTGGCTTTATTTGCAGATGATATTATTTTATACCTGATCAAACAAGAAAAGGACATCTCAATGCTGTGAAACATTTTGAGACAGTTTCATGTCTTTTAGGGATACAAAATTAATGAAGATAAAATAAAGGATATAATTGGTATGGTAGCTGGCTTTATTTGCAGATGATATTATTTTAAACCTGATAAAACAAGAAAAGGACATCTCAATGCTGTGAAACATTTTGAGACAGTTTCATGTCTTTTAGGGATACAAAATTAATGACGATAAAATAAAGGCAATAACTGTAAACTATGTACCCACACATAAATTGGTTCAACAATATTCATATTTATTGGAACATAATAAAATGAAATACTTATGAGTATGGATTGAAAAGGAGTCTGTTGTGGTATCTAAGGATATGTGGGAAGAGATAACCACACTAGATATGAGGAAAAAACAGAAAAAGGCCAGTTAACTTTCACAGATTTATTACAGACAGTTAAGTGCTTTCATCTCCAAGTGGAACTTCTTTACAACTAGCATTATTAAAACACAAACCATTTAAATACATCTCAAACTAATCATGTGACATCCAATAAAACAATCAGTTTAATACATTATAACACTTACAATTGTATGTGTAAAACCTAGTGCTTCAACTAAGACACCAAAACATAAAACAGTATGAAAACAAATAAATATGTCCCTGAATGACAAATGGATTCATATTAGGACAACAGCCCCTTAATTTATTAGATATGCAAATGTATATTTACATAACACCAAGTTTAAAAATATGAATAATATCTATTCTAAAAAAATATTAAACATATAAACTTTTTAACTTTAATATAGGGTTTCATTCAACCCAAGCGACATTGTTGCATTTAATTTCAATTGCAAAATAAGTTCCCTAACCAACAAGTGTTATTCAATAATACAGCCCCTTGGGTCTCTCTTTATCTGCTCCATAATTGTAAATTTTAGTCTGTGACTAGGGTGGGGATGTATGTGTCTGTACAAGGCATTAGTAGTTTTTGCCTTGTTAACCTCCAGGTCATGTTCATAAATTCTCTGCTTTGGGTTTCTGGAAGTTTTCCCTATATAGAAAGCAGGGCAAGAATCACAACAGCCAATATATTCTATCCAACTAGAGTCACAGTTAAAATGCCCTTTAACTTTAAATTCCTACCTTTTTAAGCAAAAGGTATCCCAACTAATATACAGTGACACTATCTACAACACCCACATTTAAGCATACCATTATTACGGTGTTTGCTCACATTACTGGCTTTTCTTTCCAATAGATTCTTGAAACATTTATGTTTCCTATATGCCATTTTCGGCTTGTCACCCAAAAACCTCCCCAAGTGTTCATCAGAGGACAGATATAATGAGCCAGTTTTCTAAAATACAATCCACTATTCTATAGGTGTCGACAGTAAAAGTTAGACTAAAGGGTTTAGCAAAGTCCACCCCTTTATCCGCTCTCACTATACAGTGCTTTACATTAAGTGATCCACCATAAATTCTAAAAGGCATTGGTAGCAAGGGCATATAAAACACCCTCTGCCTTTTCTCCACTACTTCGTTCTTAATGTCCAATAAAAATCCAGTTGGATAGGCCCACTTAATAAACATCTTCAACAATTTGTCACACTCCACTAGGAATACAGAATCATCTGAAACCATTCTAGCAAGTCTTACTAGCTGGCCTTTAACCACCGTTTTTTTCTGAAATTTTGGGCGCCAGCTATTGTAGTGGAGGCAACTGTTGGAAAAAGTAGGCTTCCTATGGATGTTAGAAATAAAACATCCATTCACATAATCTTTAGACAACATCATGTCCAAAAATGTGATACTATCAATATCATAAGAAAAAAAGAATTTTAAAAAAGTGATGGAAACATTAATATATTCCAAAAAGCACTCAATTTCTCCTCAGTATCAATCCAAACAATAAATATATCATCTAAAAATGGGTATAATACCTCCAAATTTTTTGTAGGGAGTATTAAAAAATGTAATTCCATTCCCAATTAGTCATCACTAAATTAAAACTGGGGGCACAGGCTGCACCCATAGCAACTCCACTAAGCTGTTTGAATAACTGACCCTCAAAAAATAAAAAAATACTAAGATAGTACCAAGTCCATTAAAGTCACAGCTATAGTGACTCTGTCAAAATCTAATACTTCAATGTCAAACAATTTTTTTTCTAATCACATGAGGCCCTCATGGTGGGGAAAAACAGAATACAAGTTGTGTACATCTATTAAACAAACATTAAAACACTTAAAATTGTATGTGTAATGTTTGACAATGACTGCATAGACTGTAAGTGATGTATAATGTTTGCAACTAAAAATATGTCAATATGGTTTGTTTTCACTTATAAAAATGTATGATTGCTTATGTCATAAGTGATAATTTAATAAAGATGTTTGTTGTTTAAAAAAAGTCTAAATACATAAATACAATTTATGCCTAATACCTTAAAGAAGGCAGACTGCGACACATGTACAGGCGGGAAAACCTGTCTATCATATATTAAGTATTGTATCACAGAGGTTATATGTACAGATTGTAGAGCAACTGTAAGAGATAAGGTAGGATATACAAGGTACAGAGTTTGGTTGTGACATCTAGTTATTAGCTAGACTTGCAATAGTCTGCAGACTGATAGCCTAGTATTTACCTATGAACCTAATTATCACCCAGTTTCTAACCTTTCCTTTGTTGGTAAGGTGATTAAGAAGGTGAGTGGTCTTCATGCAGCTGACTCGTTAGGTTCATGTCAGTTTGGATTTTACAGAAACTGCACTAATTCAAGTGGTTAATGGGCTCCTGATTGTGAAGGATCAAAGAAAGCATTTGATTGTGGTCCTCCTTGATATCATAATGTGATCTTGATCAAACGCCTGTGGGTGCACTGTGAGTTATGGTGCTGAGTTGATGTTATCAGCATGTTGGGTCAAGGATATGTTTATTTGGCTCCTACTGAGGAAAAAAATATGTCCACCAGGGTTCTGGTCTTGGTGCCTTTGTTATTCCCATTGTACATGCTACTCCCATGGTAAGGAACAGTATTTGCTATCAATCTTATACTGATGATATTCAGCTTTACTTGTCCTTTTCTCTAC
Source organism: Protopterus annectens (assembly GCF_019279795.1). Classification (NCBI taxonomy): domain Eukaryota; kingdom Metazoa; phylum Chordata; order Ceratodontiformes; family Protopteridae; genus Protopterus; species Protopterus annectens. The sequence continues at coordinate 74,343,278 of NC_056739.1, read as the reverse complement.
AGAACATGCCTGAGATTTCCTCTCTGAAAAACTGCTTGAATTCCATTTTGACTAGTTGATATCTGACTAAACACCAAGCCAACTAAGAGTGGGGCAGTACTGGTTCATTTATGCATGCATGCATCCTTCTGCTCTCAGCAATGATAATTTTGGTAGAAATCAGCTGGACTTTGTTTCCTTCATACTTGATCTGTAGATTATCCCTGTTGACAGACTGATACTCAGGTGTCAGATGTCAGCAGACATCTAACCTCCATCTGAAGTATAGTGTCCAAATCAAGCTCTGTACACAATCTTCACACCTTGTGATGGTGCTAAATGCAATAGTGCTGCCCTATCTTGACTACCATTTAACTGGGGCTTATGCATAGTGATCTGGCTTGCCTACAATGGATGCAGAATTCTGATGCCAAGCTGCTGATCTGGCACACAGAATATGTCATAATACACTGATGTTGTGGGATCCATGCTTGCTGCCAGCTGTGTCTAGTTGTGGTTTTAAGATCATTACCCCTCACTTGTTATGCCTTACATGATATTGATCCTGTTTTAATTTTTAAGAGCTGAGGCCCTATGTCCCTGCAAGACAGCTTATGTCAGCAGTAGTAGAGCTGCTGACTGTTCGGAGGACTTTGAGACAAGGGGTATGGTTTCTTTTTCTTATTTTGGTCAAGTTCTCTTTAACCAGCTAGAATCCATGACTGTCATGTGAAACACATACCTCTTTCGGTAGGCCCCTTAAATTCCACATTATTAGGAGACTCTATTGTGAGTCTAGAAGGGTATCTATACTAATATTAGAATGCAACACTTATGAATGGTGTTTAGACTAAATGTCTCTGTTATGGACATCTGGTGATTAGTGTAGTAAACAACAAGACTCTCTCAGACAGGCAGAATGCTGCTAAACATAAAGGGATCTGTCATTTGGTCTCTCCTTCCTACGTAGGCAGACATATTTAAAGACCAAAGGGAGGCTGGTATCACATCCACAGTGCCCATTTTATTTGTTACATAGTTTCAGACATGAACAAGATAATTTGTCACTGAGCAGCCAAAAGTTCAGGAATACAATTTGGAAATCAGAATTATTATTATCATTGTTTTTAAACAAAGCTGCCACTTTGTTTTCTACTTGTATAACTCATGGTAAACAGTGAGCAAATCTCATTCTTTCTTGGAAAGATGGTCTAACTGTAATCACCAGTGACCTTGTTGGCATGGGGGGGAGGGCAATTGGGTAGGATAGGAGTTAGAAACTGATGGCATCTCATCCATCCCAGAAAAGGAAGGCAACATGACTCATTTCTTCAGACTGAATATCGTCTAGTACAGAATGCAGAAGCCAGTCCCGATGGGAAGTGTGACTGCCAGTCAGCATAAGTTGTAGATCTATAGCTGGAACTAAGCATGCATAGTAGTACATCTATATGAGGTCATTCAGCCATTGCACAAATTAGACAATTATGGCATGCATAAAATCTGTAGATGGCTGCCTCGATGATGTCTTTCCATAACTGACTGGCTGGCTGATGACCACCACAAGCTGGACAGCAACAGACCTGTCACTGGGGGGGGGGGATCTGAAAGAAGGCAGCATCCAAGGAACACTATGCTCAACTCAGAACAAATGTCCAGGAGAAATAGGTCATGTGACAGATATGAAAGGAGGAGCAGAAACCTAGGTAGAGGGGTAAGGATAAGAACGATTTGATCATGTGGAACACAGAGAGGTCATCTAAGAAAATCATAAGGAAAAGGAAATACATAAAGCTCACCAGGCTAAGTGGGTAGAGTTTTACTTCAGGAGTCCAGGAAACAACATAGAAAGTCACAATGTCACAAAGGGGAGTCTGACAACAAACCTGTAGGGGTGGCGCATAACTGTGACATTCATGGAAGGACTGATGACAATGGAGAAGGAACTGAAAAATTAATATGGTTAATATAGCAAAGGAAGTCAAAGTAATAAATGGATCATTCACAAAATATACACCCTAACAATGTTTTTTTTAAATAATGTCTGTAAATGAGTGAAGACACAGACATTATAATGGGGGACTTCAATGTCACAACAGAACCAGGGAAGGACAGGCCGTTTTGGAAGGACTACAACACAATGATGAGGCAAGACTTGTAAAAATGCATGAAAGCAGGTGGACAGATAGACATGGACGGAATACCTGCACATCAGGGGATGCACTTTCATGAGGAATATTATCATATAAACAAGCTGGCATGATAGGATACTGGACAGAAAAGCTACGGAGGGAAGGATGGAGAACACAGAAATATAGGAAAGCTTTCTATATCAGACAATGCACCACTAGTCATGACCATTCCTGTGGGGAATATATGCCAACAAGGGATGAAATAAAGATGCACATGCTATAAATGCAGGAAGCAGTGCAGATGGCAATAGAAAACAATGAAATAAACAGGAAAGAGTTGAAGGATCAATGTCAGGATGGAGTGAAGACAGCAGGCAAGGGAATAAACAAAGCTGATGAGGAGATATGCATACTTCGAAAGATGGTTGGTGGAGAGAGAGCCAAAAAATAAAAACCCTTGCAAAACACGACAGAGATAAGCAGGAAGAAAAGGGAGAAGGAAGAATCAAGAGCAGACGATGAAATCGGAGAATGCTTCACCGAGTATTACAGAGACATTTATACACAAGCAAGACAGGACTGGGAAAATCTGGGGAAGAGAAGGAAATGGAAATGGGACAAGAAACAGCAAAGAAATATTAAATACCAGCATTACTAAAGAGGATGTCAAAGATGTAGTTTATAAAATGAAGGTGAGAAAAGCAAGAGGCCTAGATAGATCTCCATTAGACTTCTATAGGTGGAGTAAGGGACAGATGAGGCAGGTACTCGGTGAAAATGTAACAGGATATTAGAATCAGGGGCAATCACAAACAGTATGAAATGGGCTATAAGTAAAATTAACACAAAAGGCAATTGTGAAAGGATGGAAGTATGAAACTACCAGCATACTTCCTTGACCAACACAAACACAAAGTATTAGCAAGTAGGTTAGACAGGATCCTTCCACTGGTAACACAAGAAGGCTAGAATGGATTCATAAAAAATAGGAAGATGGGAAAAAAGTGGTACAAACTAGCAGAGTTCATATATGGGGAAGAAAAGAGGATTGTATTTTTTGACCTAGAGAGAATTTCTGACATTGGGAGAAGGAATTTCTTATGAAAAGTGCTGAAGGAGACAAAGAGGGGAGAGAACTTCTCCAGTTGGATGTAGACAACATAAAACAGGCTAGAGACAGAGACTATAGGTAATAGGGAGAGAGTCAAGGGTAGTGAAGGTGAGCTGAAGAATGAAACATGGGTGCCCATTGTCATGAGGGTTGGTCAGTGTATGGGAAAGGAAGAGAAGAGGAAGGGTGGAGGAGATAAAAAGAGAGAGAATTCTCCAAATGCTTACGTAATATATGTGAGGTAGAACCACAGAAGGAACCATAGGAAATAAAAATGGAAGAAATTAGAAGAAGGGAGACATGGGTGCCCACTATCACCCTGACTAGTTATATTTGTGATAGAAGCGTTACCAATTTGAGTAAGGGGGTGATTGCAAGAGCTGAGGAGGATGCAGTGGATAGACTCCAAATTTATGAAGTAGACAGATGACTGTATGTTGTCAGAAAATAGACAGGTATCCCTAGCAGCAACAGGTCCAGTTCCCAACACCATTCAAACAACCTCAAATCTTTATTGCGCTAAAAACAATGCAAGGTTGGTCAGGTTATGGGAAGGAAAGAGGAGGGGCATGGAAACAAAAGAGACAGAGGGCTAAATGTGAGGTAGAACCATACAGGAAACCATAGGAAAAAAATGGAGGAAATCAGAGGAAAATGAAAACAGCACTGGATAGAGTAGGGGATGGGGATCAACACAATACTGGGAAGGGTGAATTCAGTCAGAATGGTGGTACCCCACCAATAGCATATACACTACGGAACATTCAGGTAGACCCAGCAGACAGAAAACTGCAAAACCTGCCAAAAGGAATAGAAAAATGGATAAATAGAAGAGGGAGCAGGATAAAGAGAAAGAATCCAAGTGTACGCAGAAGGAATGGGGTACTGGGGTTCTCACATTTACTCACATATGCCCTGACTTGCAACATAATGTATTGGACAGAGGCACAGAAATAAACAGCAGAATACACAGAAAGCGAGTGAGCCATAGACCGGAGAGAAAATGACATGAACAAAAGTGAGAGAGCTGTGAAAGAGTTAGGCAACATGATTTGGGGACAAGGCAAAGAACAAGTGTTATGAGGAAAAGTTTGGGGGAGAATTAGAGGAAGAAATCAGGAGAAGACATGAAAAGTTTATGGAATAAAAAAGACAGATCTGCTGAGGGAAGAGGAAGGAAACAGAACCATTTAAAAACATAGAGGAGCTAAAACAATGAACATAGAGAAGGAACAACTTAAGGCTGAAGTAGGACAGGAAAAACAGGAAGCAAAGGGAGAAAATGGTGAGGGAAGGGCAGGGGCTTGGAGATTAAGGAAAGCTGAGAAAGAGCAGAGGAACGGAAATTCAGTCCAGAAAAATGGAAGAGAGCATTGCAGGTAAACTACCATACACAGACAACAGATGGGACAGGAAACCTGATGCTGAAGGTGTTATACAGATGGTGTCTAACATCTAAAAGACTTATAAAAGAAGGAAGAATGAAGTAGTCACTGCTAGAAATGTGGAGAAGCAGAGTCAGAAATGATGTATTATGGCCTGCGAATGCCAACAGGCACAGGGTATATGGATAAAGTCACTGAGGGATATGGAAGGATATATTTTAAAAGGAAGAAAACTCATGGGAGTTCTGTATGTGGAAGATACAGTGGGAAGGCAGACAGCAGAAGTATATGGAGCTAAGGGTGCAGAGGCTCACGTCATTTAAGAACAAAATTATTAACAAAGTGGGGAGACTTCCAAGATGGCTGCATACTGATCAGCAGCTTAATTTCATCTCTCCCAGTGTGAAAAAAGAAACTGAGAAATAAGAGGTAGTAATTCTGTCAGCTTGAGTAAAATTCAGCTACTGGCTAGTAAGTACACTGTCTGGATGCAAGCAAAGAAGAAATTTAGAGACCCTGAAAGAAAATCAACTAGAAAAGGTAAAGATAAAACAATAACTGTAAAAAAAATCCTGCAGCTGTTCAGCAAAAATAGTTCAAACTTCAGCTTAGGTACAAGAGAAGGCTTTCCAGTAATTTACAGATAAAAAAAATTAAATTTACTCAGAGATGATTAAAATAAATAAAACATTGAAGAACTTACATAATAAAAAGCTGGAAAAGTAGAAGAAGCTTTACCTAGCTATTCAGAGAAACTGATAAAACTGCAAAAATCAGAGTTTGAAATGAAGAAAAGGTCGGCTGAGTATGAGATTTCTAAAAAGAAGCCACTTCAAAAATGGCAGAATCAGAAGACAGAGCATGCAGAGAAAAAGTACAGTTGTGTACACTTACCACAAATGTAGATGATCGAGTGTATTCACTGTTGCAGTCATCACATTTGGGTTATTTGCTTGCAGTAGCCCTCAGTCGGCCTGATTAACAAAGTCATGGGTCCTGCGTCAGTTGCTGTCTCTTCTTCCATGCCGTCAGGTAGTCAGGGGTATAAAACATGCAGCCGATGCCATTACATCAGTTTTTCTTGCCCTAGATGTCAGGTGCTCCTTTAATGGGAAGCAATAAAATATACATATATATATATACAAGGATATACCTCCAATAAAAAAGCAAATACACCAAAAAGATTTTAAGCATAGTAAAGGAGAGTAGAGGCATAGCCAAAAAAAGTCAGGGGGCTGGAGGGAGGGTAAACAGGACTGCAACAGTGAATACACTCGAACATCTACATTTATGGTAAGTGTACACAACTGTACTATGTTCTTCATGTTTCACTGTTGCAGTCGTCACATTTGGGTAGATTCCCAAAGATAACGATGGGAGGAGGAATTTAGATAGCATTGGTGAAAGTATGTACAAGAACTCCAGGTAGCAGCTTCTACGATTTCCCTGGTAGGGACACCTCTGAGAAAGGCTGTAGAGGTTAGATGCAGCCCTGGTTGAATGGGGTCTGATCCCCTGTGGAATAGTTTTTCCATGGTGCTTACAGCAGAAATGAATGCAATGGCCTATCCATTCAGAAATGGTTTGCTTTGAAATAGCCTTCCCCTCTGCCCCTGCAGCAAATGCCACATGCAGCTGTTCAGATCTCCTTTGAGGTTTAGTCCTGTCCAAGTAAAATCTACGTTGTCTGTGCACAAATAAGGAGTGCAATTTCCATTCCCCATTGTTCTGTGGATTAGGAAAGAAGGTTGGCAAATGAATAGACTGATTAAGAGCTACACTGGACACCACCTTGGGCATGAAGGAGGGATTGGTTCTGAGGGACACCCTGTCCGCATGAAAGATGATGAAAGGCTCCACAGCCATGAGGGCCTGTAATTCAGACACCCTTCTTGCTGAAGTGATCGCTAAAAGGAAGGCTGTTTTCCAAGAAAGGAATTTTAAGTTTGCACTTGCAGCTGGCTCGAAAAGAGGAAGAGTGAGTTTCTCCAATACAAAGTTAAGGTCCCAGGTTGGAGTTGGGGCTATCCTGGGTGGTTTTAAATTTCTGGCCCCTCTGAGGAACTGCTTGAACAGTGGATGAGAGAAGAGGGGAAAGTTCTGCGTTATAATGAGCTGAAATGGCTGAGGCGTGAATTTTGATGGAGGAAAAGGGCAGGCCCTTGTGAAGCATCTCAGTTAAGTATTGTAGAATCTGAGGTAAGTTGGGTGCTGCTGTGCTCATCCCTTGAGATTGGTTCCAAGTACAGAATCTTTTCCATTTTTCAGCATAAGATTTTCTAATACTAGGCCTCCTTGCCTCTAAAATGATATCCATCACTGGTTTACTGAGGGATGGTAAAGGAGAAATTAGGTAATTAGCCAGGCTGCTAGGTTCAGGGTTTGAAGCTGAGGGTGCAGAATCTGGTTCTCCTGCTGAGACAACAGGGTAGGAGTCTGAGGCAGGTGCCATGGGGCCAACAGTGACACATTGCGCAAGAGGGGGTACCAGTGCTGGCGTGGCCACTCTGGTGCAATCAATATCATCCTTGGTTTGTCCTGGCATGGCCAGTCTTGTGCAGTCAATATCATCCTTGGTTTGTCCTGTTTGATCTTTAGTAGAACTTTGGAGAGGAGAGGCAGAGGAGGAAAGGCATAAACGGATAGGTTTTTCCAGCTGAAGGACAGAGCATCCACTTTCCAAGCTTGTTTGTGGGGAGTCCTTGTGCAAAATTTGTCTAATGGGTAGTTCTGGGGGGAGGCAAACAGGTCTATATCTGGGCTCCCCCTATTTGTTTGTCAACATGTTGAAAGTCTTTGGTTCCAGTTTCCACTCGTGTGGGTCCATGAGTTTTCTGCTTAGTCTGTCTGCCAGTGTAGTTTTCCTGGCAGGAATTGCGCTTGTAGATGTACTTAGTAGCTCAAGCCTGTGTTCCACAGTGCTATGGCTAGTCTGCAGAGGGGGAAAGAATGGGTACCCCCTGTTTATGTACCACATAACAGTGGTGGTGTCAGTCTTTACCACTAATTGTTCTGGAAGAATGTGGTCCTTGAAGGCTGTCACAGCATTCTGTACAGCTAACATTTCTTTTTGATTGATATGCAGGTGCATTTGACTTGAGTTCCAGTTGCCCTGAATGCACTTCCCTGGCAGGTGAGCCCCCCATGCATAGTCTTGATGTGTCTGTTGTTGGGGTTTGGACGGCAGGGGGTAGAGTGAATGGCAGTCCCTTGTTTTAGTGGCAGGCCTCTGCCCACCAAAGGAACTCTAACTGTAGGCAAGGGATGATAGGAATCATTGCTTCTAGATCCTGAGAATGTTGACACCATAGACTTTTTAGATACCATTGTAGTTTCCTCATATGGAATTAGAAGAATGCAGGAGGCCATGAACCCCAAGGCTTGCAGTATTTGCCTTGCAGATGATAAAGTTTTTGTGGCCACTAGTTTGAAGTAGGTTGTCAAATGAATTTATTTCTCTGGCGTGAGGAAAGCCATCTGGGAAGTTATATTCAAGCTTGCTCCCAGGAATATAACTTGTTGACAGGGTACCAGGTGTGATTTCTTTTTGTTTATGGTGTACCCCAGGCAAGTTAGCACCTTTTGTACAAAAGTCAGATGATTCAAAAGTATGTCCTGGCTTTCTGCCTGAATTAGACAATCGTCCAGGTATGAGTATATTTGAATATTTCTTTCCCTGCAAAATGCAATGACTGGAGCTAGGCACTTTGTGAATTCCCTGGGCACAGTAGATAAGCCAAAGGGCAGTGCAGAAAACTGAAAGTGCATGTAGCCTGCTTTGAAGTGTAGGTATCTTCTGCAAGATTCCCTGATTGGGATGTGCAGGTAAGCTTCCTTTAAATAGAGTGTTGCCAACCAGGCATCTTTGCCTGGCATAGGAAGCAACTGGTGAAGAGTTAGCATCTTGAATTTTGGAATCACCAAAAAGGTGTTTAATGTATACAGGTCCAAGATAGGACGCCGTGAATTGTCTTTTCTGGGTACCAGGGAAATTCTTGAGTAGAAACCTTGTCCCTTTTCCTCTTCTGGTACAGTTTGAATAGTCTTTATGCTTAAGAGAGAGAGTACTTGCTTTTGAGCCTCTGCCCACTGATTTGTGGGTAGATCTGGCCAACTGTTTGGGGTTGGTAACATGTGGAAGTGAAATCTGTATCTTTGGGAAACTATATTTAAAACCCATTTGTCCTGGGTAATGAGTTCCCAGTTTTTTGCATGTAGAGCAATCTTTCCCCCCAAAGGGGCCGTCAGCTGAGAAGTGCTTGGAAGTTTTAAAGTTGTCATTGAGACAGTTTACCATGGAGGGGGGGTTACTACTCCCAGATTTGGAAGTGGGCCCCCCCCACTGCTTAGTCCTGTGCGTACCCTGGGACTGAAGCCTGGGTGTTCTGCTGGATCTGGGTTTGGACTGAGAAGACCTGGAAGAGGCAGAAAAGGACCAATTCTTAGAGGGCCAATGCCTACTAAATCTTGGCTGTTGTACTTGTAAGAAATCTTTAATAGTTTGCATAGATTTAGCTTTTTCCTCTATCTTTTTAAGAACTTCTGCCTTGTTGCCAAACAGGCGGTCCTGACTTAAGGGAGCATCCAGTAATTTAGCTTTAACATGATCTGGCAAGGATTGCTCCTTAAGCCAAGCATACCTTCTAAGTACAGACCCAGTGGCAGCTGCCCTGCAAGATGCCTCTAGTGAATCAAAACCACATTGCAAAGTATGTTTTCCAACCTGTTCAGCAGAATGCATTAAATCTTGTAAATCCTTATTTTCAGCACAAACAGGAATCAACATCATTTTCTGTTTAAGCAATCCAATAACATGTTCATAGGTTGGTACTAGGCTATCAGCCCTAGGGCCTATACAAGCCTAGCCATAACAATTCCCTGGCTATTTCTTCCCACACTATTTACTTCCCTGGACCCCTGTCTAGCAGGGCGACTGACGTGATCTGTCTGATACTTTAACATATGAAACTGGCAGTTTAAGGCCCTAATGGCCAAGCTTGCAGAAGCGTATACCTTCTTACCCCATCTACCCAGCGCCCTGGAGTCTCTATCAGAAGGGATAGGATTTTTGGCAGTAGTAGCTTTAACACCCTTGGGTCCCTGTGAAATGGTCTCAGGATCCGCAGTAGGATTTTTGAAAAGGAACTTGTGAGAGTCAGGAACCCTGTAATATCTATCACGTTTTCTGGGAGCAGGAGGTAGAGAGTCAGGGGCCAAACTAGATTCCAAAAAGGCATCATCAACAATGTCAAGTGCAGGAGGGATAGCTAAAGGCCTGTGCTGGGCCAGGAGTAAGAAATCCCTAAGCCTCTTTTTAGAATCAGAGAAATTCTGACTTTCCCAACGAAAATGCTCCCTAAGAGTATGCAAGGTTTCACCAAAAGAGAAATCCTCTTGGGGGGAATATAGTCCTCAGCATCAGAATCCTCATAGGTAGATAAGGGTAAATCCTGGTCATACAGAGGAAACAGAAATTTCAGAATCCTGGTCAGAAGTATCATAAGCAAACTCAGTCCTAGGTCTCTTAGAGGGGAGAGGTTGGCTTCCCCTGATTAAAGTAATAAGGTCTTCAACCATTCTTAGCATTTGTTTTTTAGGCATAGAGGCCTGACCATGCGGTCTGGGCGTCGGTTTTCTAGGCATGGTTCGAGTTTTAGGCCTTGAAGAAGAAGATGGCGTCAGTTTTATATGCAAGTCAATAGGCCTGAATACACCCTCAGAAGCCGGTGCCTGCACAGAGGCTCTGGACCCATCCAAGGCAGACATCTGCAGGTTCCACAGTTGAAGCATCTCGCGGCATACCAGACTCCAAATGGGTCTCAGTAGAGACCTGCAAATCTGAAGTAGTGGGTATCAGGGGCTGCGAAAGTGTCTCACTGAGTACCGGCAAACCGGCGACTGGCTTAGGAGAAGCGTCATCGGCAGCTTTGGACCTAGGCGGCCTGCCTCTCTCTTTACCTTTGTGTTTTTTCGGAATGTTGGTAGTCGGATGGCTAACCCAAGACATATCTGGATAATTGAACCAAACACCAAAATATTTAGAAGCAAAAATATACTGACGATGGATAATTCATTGTTTAAATAAGGCACAAAACCGACAGCGAGGTACGTCGTGGTCAGGGCCTAGGCAAGGAATACAGTATGAATGAAAATCTTTACGAGGTATTTGCTTTCCACAGGAAATGCAATTATTTACTTTTACTGACATCGGTTTAGAGCAAGAAAAAGATTCCCCAACGGGGTACTTAACTTTTAGTTGAAGACTTCAGTTCTGAAACTCTAAAATGAAAATTTCAAGAGTTGGCTGACCAGCACTTGTGAACTGCTTCTGCTTCGGGCACTGCATGGCAAGAAAGACTGATGTAATGGTGTCGGCTGCATGTTTTATACCCCTGACTACCTGACGTCATGGAAGAAGCGACAGCAACCGACGCAGGACCCAAGACTTTGTTAATCAAGCCGAATGAGGGCTACTGCAAGCAGATAACCCAAATGTGATGACTGCAACAGTGAAACACAAAGAACATCCTGAGATTTTCTGCTGTAGTAGAGAAACTTGAAGGAACAGACTGTATTAATTAAAAAAAAAAAAGGAAAAAAGGCAAAAATAAGCAACTGGATGGTATTCCACAGCAGGAGTTGTTAATTGAAAGGGCAACATCATGTGTGTGCTCCAAACCTGGCCATTATTTATAAAGATGCAATCACACCAACAGCCCCACTCTGGCATTTAACAAACTTACGAAATTACAAAGAACAGTGGTTGCCTGACTAATATTTCTTTGATGTTAAACTCATGAAATTAGGCATAAACCACTTATACCATGCCAGCTAGCTCACAGATAGGACCCAGGAAGTTAGGACTGGTGAGACCACCTCCTCAAAGAGTTCAGTCACCAGTAAAGTCTCTCATGGCTCTCTGCTGGGCCCGCTCTGCATTGGCATCTACTTTTCAGAAGTCAAGGCCAATTCAACATCCTCTGGCTGACCAAGTTCACAGATGATTCCAAACTAGGAGCAGTCACAGAATCCCCACAAGACACTTACATTTTACAAGAGGGTCTAACACAGACAAATAACTGGTGCCAAAGCTATGGCTTAAAACTAAATGCTAAGAAATGAATTATAGTACCCTTTGGGAAGTTGGCCACCCAGGAAACTACATCATCAATAAGACACCCCTAAGAGTTAACCCACAAGTCAAGGATCTGGGAGTACATGTACACCATAACCTGGCCTTTGACCAACATGTATCCAAAGTAGTAAGGAAATCCTTCTGTGTTGCTCAGCTTGTAACTTCATGGCATCTAGGTCCAGGGAATTTGTCCCTTTTGGCAAAATCTCCTTTTTTCATGCTTAGATTGACTTAGTTCTTAGAATACTTTCTACTAATTTATGAATATAATATTCTGTATGGTTGTTATTATTCTCATTAAGGATCTGCATCTAAAAGCTCACTCTCTCTCTATTCTTGAACTTCCCTCCTTGCGTCATCATCACCCCTTCCCACTCTGAATTGTACCCTTCTGCTTGTGGTATGTATATGAGCCTTAACTGTGTAGCTTTAAAATATCCCTTCAAATCAGGTAAACTTAAACCACCTTGTTCTATTGACAGGATCAGCTAATCCCACTAAACTCTTGTCCTCTTTTCTTCCCAGATAAATTCATTCAATTCTTTATTAATTATCCACATCTAATTCTCGGGTTGATAAAAAAAAATGCTCGACTCGTATACAAGACTAAATCCAGAAAATATGCCAGCCAGCACTTTTAAAGGCTCACACAATAATTAAAAACAAAAAATGGAAAAACAAATTCCATAAAACTCTTGGTTTATTGTAAGATTCAAGAAAAAATAACAATAAATCCAAACACCAAAGGTGTATAAAGCATACTGGTTTCAGCTAACAGCCTTCATCAGTGCTAATGAAGTCCATCAGACCTTCACATATAAATACTAATCCTAATCAGCCCCCCTGAACAAGAAAATCAGTTGTTCCTAATTGCTAGTAAGTTGCAAATACATTTTCTTAAAATGGCAAAGACTAAAGGGACTAAAAACACTTTCACTGCTTGTTTCTTACTAATATCCATAAATACGTTTTTCCAGTTTTTCAATGTTTGTATTACCTCTTGTTTAGTCTCTTCCCACATATCCTTAGCTGCCAGAGCAGAAGCCTTTTTAATTCATATTCCTAAATACTTCATCTTATGTCCCCATAAATATAGATATTGCTGAACCAGTTTGTGTGTGCTAATAAATGTTTCTTTAGCTAAGTTATGAAACTAAGGAACACCACCCAGCATTGCTCTTAATTTATTCAAAACTGGTATCGACCATTAAGACCAAATAGACATTGCTCATATATTAGCAAACCTTGATACTTCTAATCAAAGTCCACAAATTCCAGAATCTCTTGCACTCTGTTATCACAAAGGAACATACACTGAAGGTGTCAAGACCAGAAATACTTCCTCTGTGGGGTATGACAATACATCTGATGTTTGATAGTGTTAAGTATCATTCACAGAACCACTTCTCAAACTGTTCAATCAAAGTTTAGCACATTGCAATGGTGATACCCCCCAAAAGTTGGCCCTACCACTCACTCTACAAACGAATTAAAGATCCATCAGCCTGATCAGCCTCATTTGTAAGGCCATGGAATGTATTACAACTGCACTCAAACTAGGATATAAAAAAAAAAACTCTCATTAGGCTTGACCCTCAGCAGTTTGGCTTTGTCAAGGGAAATCCCTTCTAATAAATCTAGTTAACAAGTTTGAGAGGGTTATACCGACTGTTGATAGTGGTCATGCTGTTCATAATAAGTATCTTGACCTGGGCCAAGGCATTTGATACCATAACCCATGCAAGCATTGTAAATTAACTAAATGCTTACAAAAATAAACACTTACGTGGCAAGATGGGTAACAAACTGGCTAAAAGAAGAAACCACACAGTGCAAGTGACAGGTGCCCCATCAGAATGTTTGAAGGTAACCAGTGGTGTCCCTCAGGGGTCAGTGCTAGGGCCCTTCTTTTTCAGCATAAATATATATTCCCTACCCCCCAATTCTGAGACCAGGAAGCAGGATCTCTGGCTATGTCTACAAAGGATTGCAAATTGGGAGTTACTGTGAAGTCCACTATGATACCCACAATCATATGCAAGAACTCACACTCAAATACCTGGTGTACTGAAAACAGGAGTAAATCAAATGCAAAAAGTACAATATCATCTTCAGTACCAGACAAATAAAATGTGACAGAGACACTGGTTCATCATGCAGCAACTCTCATCTCTGAAACAGACCTCTCCTGCAGGTTAGGCACGGCAACGCATCATCATCCTTCACATGCAAGCCAAGTGACTGGACGGCTGTTCACACACCTACCTTTGGATGGACGGGTGCTCACCCATCTACCCCAGGATGGATGGGTGCTCACCCATCTACCCCAGGATGGATGGGTGCTCACCCATCTACCCCAGGATGGATGGGTGCTCACCCATCTACCCCAGGATGGATGGGTGCTCACCCATCTACCCCAGGACTGACTGGTGTAGCTCTCCTAGAGGAAGGAGGTATTGGCCTGAGAGTGAGTACTAGGGAGGCATAAAAGGTCACATGACTCAATTACCTCGAAATTCCTATGAATGTGAAAATATCTCACAAGTAAGATGACATATGACACAGAAACCCAGAGGCTGGACTCCACAACCCTGAATGGTAAAGTAAGAATATTTATAACACACAATGTATATAATGCTCTTTTTTCATTTTTTTCTTTTCACTTTTATCCTGGGATGATCTATTGACTCTTTTCAGCCACAACTTAGGAAAAAGAGCACAGTTTATTTAATGGTAATATCAAAAATACAACATGCAAATTACAGAAATTAAATATTTAAACAAATTCAGAAAACAGTATAATAAATATGAACAAAATATACAGGTGGAAACATTCTAATATTTCTATTTATTTATTTTACATTTTTCAGAAAAGTCCATCTGGGTCATAGGAGAGAAGAGTTCAAATGGTTTAACAAATATTTATAGCAGAACTACTCAAAATACATCACAATACATAACATTTTACAACAAAAAACAAAACAGATCAAGTGTAATATTTCATTTACAGTTTCAAGTTTTAAAATCCCCACTCTCCTGTGAGGCACTCCAGCCTCATCATCCTCATGCACCTCAGCAACAGCCCCAGCAGAGGCAGTTTTAAAATCAGAAAATGTCAAGTAGATACAATAGTTATAATCCCATAAGTACTTCCCATTAGGAGCATGAGAGGCAGAAGGCACATGTGTGTTCTCTGTGCACATATTCACAAAACAGGGCTGGTATAAATGAGGACATACCAAGTAATGTGAAATTAGGTGTCTTCTACTGCTTGCATATTCTGTGTAGGTGATGCTGGCATATAATATGTTCATAGAAGTTTACTAGGCTAATGGCCCTAGGGCCTTTGATGGTTATCAGAACGATTCTATGATCAGCACTGGCTGCCCCGTCCATGAGGGGCATAGGTCCCACTCCTGAGTGAATTTACGGTCACTGATCCAGTTGTCAAGGTTGCGCTTAAATAAGGTCATTGAGGAGCTCTGCTTCACATGGAGTGGAAGCCTATTCCAGACTGGGATTGCACCACACCATGTTATGGTGACTGCACAATACCTAGTGTGTCCCCATTTATACCTATATCATAGTCTGTTTATGTGTCTTCACATATGTGTGTGGGACACACACCTGCCTACTGCCTGTCAAGCAGCTATTCGGAAATACTTTAGGACTGCATCTATTATCCTAGCCCTAACAGTTAACAAAGTTGTCGGATGTGCCCTTTCTCTTTCAGCACCAGCAGAACATGATGCAAACCATGTCACCTTCCATAAAACTGGCTTGCAGACAATCATATCAGTTCCCCTCATAAGTACTGACATGTCTCTTAAACATAGTTAATCCAATGACCGGCTAGATTCACATGCACTGCTAGCTTTCCATTTTCTCTCCTAACTGCAAATCCAGATGATAGATTTGTTAACAGGTGCCTCCACCATATCCTGCCCCTGCTGAGGGTGGCCCTAAGGTACATGAGGGTGATGAGGGTTCCTTATTAGAGAGGGGGTCTGGGCATTGCCTGAGGTGGTCCAGCCACAAGCAAAGGCTTCAGGGGAGAAAGCAATGGGGTAATATATGGCCTGGATGGAGTCAGCTTCTTTGAGTGAATTGAAGATTTACTTGAATGTCTATCCCTTACCACTGGCCACACTGATCCATCACATGGAAATGGATCTCTTTAACACCCCCTGTTCTAGGATTAAAGAGCAGATGATAAGCTAGCTGCTTGTACCCCAAGCTATGACTGCTCTCCTGCACTTACATCCTGCTCCATACTATGTAAACCACCCATCCTTTCTTATCACCATTTGTCTACACTGTCCATCCCATATGTCCTCATCACACTGCGTGCACTTCCACCCATTTGTCTAAGCTGTTCTGTCTTTCTCTGTCTACTTCTACACTATCCAAATCTCATTTATTACCCTGTTTTTCCTTTCACACTTCCTCATCCTGCTCTTCTCTCCATAAAAATAAAAAATGGGACACTATCTCTGCAAAATAATAATTCCTTCCTTCCCCAAATCTTACCCCTTTATGTTATCCTTTTGTGTGGTCCTTTGTGCGACTTTCTCCTTTTTCCTACTCTCTTGTATACTCCTTTCCTTTTCTACATCTAACAGGTATTCCATTAGAGGAACGCCTTCACAGAGCAGCTGCAAACAATCCTACTTTGCTTTGGATGGCATTTGGTGTTATCCTGTCCAGAGATACAGTAATGTGTGCAGCTCAGAAACATAAAGTATTGCTTTAATTTGAGGCATCATCTCAGTTAATGTTTTCTGTTCTTGAGGGATTGCTCAATATACCACAATTCCATTGTATGGATTGCATCTTGTGCTTTTTGGGTATATATTTCATTGCACCATTCATTGTATCTACTTGTAAACTAGGTCATTTTGTGTACCCTTAAAGCAATTGTACCTGCCCAGAAGTGCTACACATCTTCATTTGGAAATTCAAGGTCTCCCTGTGCTGCTGTGCAATGCCACTAATCTGGGCAAAAGGCTTGCACAGAGTGCAGGGTCTCTCTATCCCATTTCCAGACCTTTACTTAAACTAAAAACTCTTACTTTTGTTGCACAATTTAATTTTTTAAGTTCAGCAGAGAAAAATTCAAAGTGCTTTGTAAAGGCATGTATTTCATTCTGTAACTCAAAAATTAATATTGTCAGTTTGGGTCTTGACTGAGGTGCCTTCTGTGAAAAGTCAGCAAGTCATGCATGGTTCGACGTGGGTTGTCATCTGCTCGGTTTCTTGCACATCCTAAAAAACCCACTGTAGTTGAACTAGTGGTTTTCTACATCATCCACAGCTGTGTGTGTGGTGTGTGTGTTAGTGTGTGCCTGTCCTGAACAGGTCTGCATCCTGCTCAAGATTAGTTTTATTGCCTTGCACCCACTGAATGTTGCAATAAGTTCCAGCTCCCCTCTGACCAATGCAGTTGGTTACTAGAGACTGACTGAATGAAGAAAGGAAAGAATGATGCCTCAAGAAAAGATTGTTTCGTCTAACATTTCTGCCCTTAATTCCTTTTTAGGCAAAACATTTTTTTTCAGAAATCAAGTCATGCTTAGACATTCTTTGTAGCAACTTCTGTCTATCATACTATTTTACATAGTCTATAAAACAGCTTAAAAGCCAGTTTTCACTTTACAGTATATTTCCAGAGCGGTTTAACAATGAAGCTAGCCTAGGCCTGATGGAAACATTACCTTAACATGATGCAGAGATATTTGAAAAGATCAGTCTGGGAGGGAGTAGTTCTTTGTGCTTATTCCCATCATAACAGTCTCTTGCAATTAAGAAAACTTTTCATGAAATAGCTTTCACTCAAGCCTATACTGCAGTTTTGTATACTTCCAGTTCGCATCCATACCTCCTTGTGACGTCCAGGACTTTTTTGGGCTTGGCTTCTTTAAGTGACTTACCAGATGATGAAAGGCAGTATTAGACAAGGCAAGGAGATATTGACAAAATGACGCTAAAAATTGTTAGTCTATTATGTCCTAGAGTGGAGAACTTAATATTAGCTTGCCACTTATTATTTGTATTTTCACATTTATGTTCCAATCTTCATAACGGAGAAACCTACATTTAATTCAGCTGTTTGCTGTGAAACACCACCATGGGAGACAAGACAAATCACTGAAAATGTTTATCTCACACTATACCGGAATTAGAGCTAGTTGGTTGTTAGTAATTATGATGTACTTAATACTTCAAAAGACCAGGTGACTTACAAACTGTTATAGGACATTAGGTGAAACATTCAATGTTAAAGTAAAATGTCACTGTACATTGCACATCTTGAGAGATATCTAGTATTACTTCTATTACTAATTATGCAATTAAACCTATTTCTTGTCATGTGAAAGCTTTCGTCTGGTTAGCAAAATGTTCTATTAATATTTGTGAAAGTTTAAAAACATATAATTTAGGGTCTGTGTGTATTATATTACAATATTTATGGACTATAGTATGAATGCACTATTATTGTAAAGAATACTTGCTAATGATAACATTTCTATTTCTACAATTACAATAGCTTTTATTGTTTGCAAAATATTACATTTTTAAGTTTATTTTTCAGAAAATGCTCTGGCATGCAAAATGTATAGACTGCTAGGTGTGACAGGTGTTAATGAGTTAAATTTGTTTGGAAACAAGTTAAATGTTAATCACCATCTTCTAATGATAAACCACCTAAAATTGAATTTAATGCTCAACACTGTACAAAAATGGATTTATAAAAGTTAGATAATACAAGGTCACAGCCATGCCGTGATCCTGGACTTTGAGCAGGCTGTTTCTTTCCTTCCTTTCCAGCCTACACCACTCCAGGCATTATTCAACAGACATTCAACTGAGATCACAAAGTTTCATAATCATAATAAAGGTCATACTTTCCTGATAACTACTGACTAACGTAATCCAACTGCAGTATTGACTACAGCAAACTATTTAGGTCTCCCAGTTTGGGATGCCCTCTCTGTGGAACCTACATGTTCATCTTTTGTCCATTTTTTTCCATGTGTATGGTTTTGTGTGTGTGAAGCAGTTTTTGTTTCCTTTTATATCTGTAGCATAACTTTAAGTGATGTGCCATTTCTTTACACAGCTTGCAAATGTGTGGGTTTGTGTATATCCTGTAGTTGAGTTGCATCCCGTCTATAACTATTGCATTGTGACCACTGCTTCCTAGGGCAACATTTAATGCTTAAAACAATGCAAAAAAAATAATTTATAAAAGTTAGTCAAACCTAAATAGGATAAAGCTGGTATCAGGTAACAAAATGTTTATTACTGTTAAGTCATAGTTGAATGACTTTTTTTCTCACACAGAACAGACTGCAGGTTTCTGTGGCGACTCTGACCTGCTTCGTCTTTTTTTGCACTTTGTTCCTGAGCTGATACATAGTTGGGAGAAATGTGTAAAACCTTACCCAGACAGATGGATGGTCTAAAGTAGGGGTGCAGCATTGTGTATTCCTTTCCACTACATACATAATAAACATAGGCAAAGTTGTTTTGGAGAGTTGTCACAAGTCCCCACAAAGCTCTGGATCTAGTGATATGGGGGTCCTGCCCATGATTAATACGGCTGAAAACAGCTTACTGTTCTCTCATTTTATCATACTGGTATGGACTGTATGCACCAATCAGTCATGAGGTTGACTGGTATCCAAAACTACATGTGCAGGTCCACAACTAATGATACAAATGAGAACTCCATTGTCAGTCACTACAGGCAAAAGCCACCCATAATGAGATGGCATAACATTCAGAATAACTACCCAATAACTCCCATCCTACCATTGTACATTATAAGGGTTTGGCCAGTGTCTACCCATACCACCTTTTCAGTGGGAGTATGTCAGTGTTGATGTCATTTCAAGAAGGTATCCCACAGGGATCGGTCCTATGTCCTCTCCTGTTTGGCAGCTACTTCTCTGAAGTTCAAGACAACACAAAGGAACTCTGGCTGACCAAGTTCACATATGATTGCAAACTGGGAGCCATTACTGATTCTCCAACTGATGTAGACATTCTACAAAAAGGCTTCACTGATGCCAATGACTGGTGCCAGAACCATGGCCTTAAGCGCAGTGCCAAAGAGTGCACTGTCATTCCCTTTGGGAAAAATTCAGTGCTCATGAACTACCACATAGGCGGTAGTCCACTAAACAACGAAGGTGTAATAAGAGACCTGGGGACACAGGTTGACAACAACCTCTCCTTTGATAACCACATTGCCAGTGTAGACAGAAAGTCCTTACATGTGGCACATCTCCTTACAAAAGGTTTCTCATCCAGGAAGAAAGAGGTCATAATCCTGCTCTACTCGTCCCTCATTAGAACTATTACAGAATACGCCGCCTCATTTGGTATGTACCTCACTAGACACCTACAACTGGAAAGGCCACAAAAATACCTCACTAAGAGGATCTTAGGCCTTAGACACATGTCCTATACGGACAGACTCAAAAAACTCCAGCTATACCCTGTCTCATCGCCTACTTAGAGGCAATCTGTGCTTGACCTACAAAGCCATGTCTGACCCACAGCAGCTAGATATGCTACACCTAACGAAATCCCAATCCTTCCGTGCCACACACTTCAGGGACGTAAACCTCATTACCACAATAAACAGAACATGCTGGAGGGACAGGTTCCTAACCCAGAGACTTCCCATACTCTGGAACAAACTTCCCATTCACGTCAAGCAGAGCACTTCACTGGCCCTCTAAGAGAAATCTTGACGAGTGGATGGGCAATAGCAAGTTCATCCCGGGGATCAATTCAGTGGCCTTGCTTGACAGGGGCACTGGGAACTAACTTTGGGCAGCATGATGTCAGGGAATCTTCTTGGGCTAGGCTTATATAGGCTCCAGGGCCACTGGCCTAGTACACACCTATGAACCTATGAAAAGCACTTTTGCAGTTTTCTCCATTGTTGTGTGACCTCTGGTTGGTATATTTAAGTTTGTGTGTGTGTATATGTGTGTGGATGAATTCTGGGTTTTGAGGGGCTTGCCCCCCCCCCCCAAAAAAAAATACAAGATTTTTTACAATTTCACTGAAAACACTTTTTGCAAAACTTCTGAGTTTTTACTTTTGGGGAATGTGTTTTCAAACAATCAACCTGAATCCCTTTTCTGTTTCTGCAGTTGTATTTATAAATCTGTGCAACCTTTGTGTTACAAACAAATAGACGAAACAGCAAAGCGAACTGTACGAAAATTTAATAAACAAGTCCAACACGATATCTTTCTTTAAGCGCTTTTCGTTTGTTCCAAGTAACAAACTTCTTCAGAAGTACTAACTGACACAACTACAACCAATTAATACAAAAAAGTGAGGGAAAACAAAATCAAATTGGTGATTAAACAATTAAAATAGGAAATGTTACATTCCTTAAAAGTGAAAATATGAAAATATTTTAAAAAATATATATACACCAAAGGCATACACCTCCATATGAAAGCTGCAAACAATTGATACACAATGTTTCATACTTCATCAAGTTTAAAAAATAAATAAAAATGATAATGGCATATGTTATCTTTGTACATTTTTAAGTTTCAATATACTGGTAATTGAACATGCTTCATTTAACCCAGGATAGTTAAAGGCATTCAACTTGAGCTGCCATAATAGTTCAAGTTCTTCCAATTTAAAAGAAGTAGGACCCCCTCTTGTATCATGGACCATGTTATTAATAACTAAAAACTTAAATTTATGAGTCGAATTATTCTGAACATGTTTCGCCAAAGCGTTATCCATCTTGTTGTGGGAAATGGCGTATTGGTGTTCATACACCCTGTCCCTGAGTCTACGTTCTGTTTTGGCCACATAAAATGCGAGACACTCAGAACATTTAGCTAAATAAACCAGAAATCTAGTGTTACAGTTGAATTTGGATTTCAACTTGTAGGTGCTTCCATTAATTGTAAAAGTGTTCGTATAGTCAATAAACCTACAATAATTACAACTCTCGCATTTAAACATACCTGCCACTCTAGAGATTGTACTATTCCATCTCTCAAGAAGGTTTTTCAAGTTTTTACCCCTCTTGAAGACTACATGGGGTTTATGATCCAGAGCTTCAAAAACAACACGATTAGATTTAAACAATTCCCAATTTTTGATAATCACATTGACAATAGATTTGTAATTATTGAAGGTTTATTGAATGTACGAACACTTTTACAATTAATGGAAGCACCTACAAGTTGAAATCCAAATTCAACTGTAACACTAGATTTCTGGTTTATTTAGCTAAATGTTGTGAGTGTCTCGCATTTTATGTGGGCAAAACCGAACGTAGACTCAGGGACAGGGTGTATGAACACCAATACGCCATTTCCCACAACAAGATGGATAATGCTTTGGCGAAACATGTTCATAATAATCAGACTCATAAATTTAAGTTTTTAGTTATTAATAACATGGTCCATGATATAAGAGGGGGTCCTACTTCTTTTAAATTGGAAGAACTTGAACTATTATGGCAGCTCAAGTTGAATGCCTTTAACTATCCTGGGTTAAATGAAGCATGTTCAATTACCAGTATATTGAAACTTAAAAATTTACAAAGATAACATATAGGTTCATAGGTTTATACTAGGCTATCTGCCCTAAGGCATTTATAAGCCTAGCCCAAAGTTTTGTGGCTTACGCCACCCCTTATATGAAAAAATACTGTGCCCATTAGTTTGTTGTGCCTCTGTCCAGCAGTGACACAGAGATGATTCCTGGGGTAAACCTATGATCTCCCATCCACAGGTCAAGATTTCTCTTGAACAGAGCCAGCGAGGTGCTCTGCCTCACATGGACTGGGATTTTATTCCACAGCATAGGGAGTCTCTGAGTAATAAATCTATCCCTCCAGCACGTCCTATTTATATCCGTGCTAAGGTTTAAGTCGCTTGCTCTAGTGGTTTTGGTGGATTTGGATTTTTTGAGGTGGAGCATGTCCATTAATTCCGGGTTGGACATGGCCTTGTATGTCAGGCACATGTCACCTCTGAGCAGACGGTATGCGACTGAATAGAGCTGGAGTTTCTTCAATCTGGCAGCATATGACAGATTTTGGAGTCCCTTTATCCTTTTGGTGAGGAACTTTTGGGGTCTCTCCAATTGCTGCAGATGTCGGGTGAGATACATCCCGAATGGGGCATTGTACTCGATCATTGGTCTGATAAGTGAAGAGTACAGGGGAACAATGACCTCACTAGATCTGGATGTGAATCCCTTCATGATCAGGTGGGCAATGTAGAAGGTCTTTCTAACCACTTTAGCAACGTGAGTGTCAAAAGAAAGGCCACTGTCAACCTGGGTCCCCAGGTCCCTGATAACCTCTTCTGTGCTTAGTGGATTGCCGCCTATATGGTAGCTTGGGGTTACCTTGATTTTCCTGAAGGGTATGACTATACATTTTTTGGAGTTTAACTTCAGGCCATGGCTCTGGCACCAGCTATCTGTTTCCGTGAGTCCCTTCTGAAGGATATCCATGTCCGATGCACTTTCCACTATGGCGCCCAGTTTGCTGTCGTCTGCAAACTTTGTCAGCCAAAGTCCTCCCATGTTGGCCTGTACTTCTGAGAAGTAGATGCCGAACAATAGGGGGCCAAGGACCGAGCCCTGTGGGACACCACTTGTGACCGGCTTGGAGTCTGACATAGCTCCAGCAACTCTAACCCTGTGGGTTCTGTCCTTAAGCCAGTTTGCAACCCACCTTGTGACATATGGGTTTACATTTAAGCTGGTAAGTTTTTCTACAATACCCAAGTGGGGTATTGTGTCGAAAGCCTTTGCAAGGTCAAGGTAGGCTGTATGGACTGCCTTTCCCTCATCAATGGCCTTGGTGACTATTTCGAAGAAGTCGACCAAGTTCAAAAGGCATGATCTGCCCTTGACGAAGCCAAACTGGGTCGGGTCCAATGTCTGCAAGTCCCCTATATCTTTGTTTATGAGCTCCATTATGATCCTCTCCATAGCTTTGCAGACTAGACTTGGAAGCACCTACATTTTATGTGGGCAAAACCGAACGTAGACTCAGGGACAGGGTGTATGAACACCAATACGCCATTTCCCACAACAAGATGGATAACGCTTTGGCGAAACATGTTCATAATATCCACACAATACCCCAAAGCTATGGAGAGGATCATTTTTATTTATTTTTTTAAACTTGATGAAGTATGAAACATTGTGTATCAATTGTTTGTAGCTTTCATATGGAGGTGTATACCTTTGGCGTATATATTTTTTAAAAACATTTTTTAAAATATTTTCATATTTTCACTTTTAAGGAATGTAACATTTCCTATTTTAATTGTTTAATCACCCATTTGATTTTGTTTTCCCGCACTTTTTTGTATTAATTGGTTGTAGTTGTGTCAGTTAGTACTTCTGAAGAAGTTTGTTACTTGGAACAAACGAAAAGCGCTTAAAGAAAGATATTGTGTTGGACTTGTTTGTTAAATTTTTGTACAGTTCGCTTTGCTGTTTCGTCTATTTGTTTGTTATTTCTAAGTTTGTTGTGCCTGGTTTATTTTATTAGTTTCTTTGTGTTACAAACACAACATGCACCTATATATTTTGGGACAAACAACTCCTAGACTACTTACTAAACAGTAACCTCCTCTCTATGACACAACATGGCTTCCAACCACAGCACAGCACTACAACAGCATTAATCAGCTTCACCAACACCATCAACCAACTTAGAAACAGTGGCCAACTCGTCTCAACCATTTTCCTTGACATGTTAAATTCTCCCTACTTCCTGTCAATGTAGGTGTCCCACAAGGGTCTATTGTAGGTCCATTACTCTTTTCTATCTTCACTAACAAACATTGTACTGCTACTAATAATGCTACAATTATTCAAATATGCAGAGGATTCCTCCCTCATGTGTTCAGTCCCTTCCCTCCCCAAACTCCTTGAAACAACACAAACCGCATTCTAAACATTGAGAAATTTCTCTCAAACAAGCAACTAATACTAAACCCAAATAATACAAAGCTTGTAATCCACTCAGTTATATTTCAACCTGAAAACTGCCCAAACCACCACAACCTAGTACAACTGTAGAGCACCAACAGAGCTTTAAGTCCTCTGAAAACTGCTACTGCAAGTCACTAAGACAAATAACTCCTAAGGTGAGTCACTATATTCACACAAGATATCCAAAATCTGAAAAACAATCTTTCAACAAATTCTAACCTCAAACAACTCAAAATTTTTCAAACTTTTCCTCATGGAACACTTCAGAAAAAAATGGCTTTGCTCATGCACCTCTCCAGGGTAATATTACCTCCTCTACCTCTTACCTCCCAAAAATGGCCTTATAAACAATACTCTCTTTATACTAATGTTACACTAAGATCCTCAGATCATGGTACACTTGGGTATACTTATACTCTATATTTCCTACACAAGTATCCTTTCTGCTAACATCTTGCACTATTCTGTTTTTACTCTACATTACCTATTAGACCGTTTTTGCATCTTGGTTCTGTCTATACTGGCATTGTTTAAATCTAGTATCTTGTTTTCTATATATGAATATAATTTTAACAACACTGTATAACTTTTGTTTTCTATTTTTTTTTGTAAACTTTTGTAACTTCTATTTTGGAACTCTAATTATCTTGAAATATTCTTGATTTTTTTTGACAAATTGTATGTGGAGCTTTTCTCCCCGGGCCTCTGGCTCAGTCAGATACTCCCGGTAAACAAATGTTAAATAAATAAAATAATAAATAATTTGTGATTCTACTGCAGTCCTCACTCCCACAGTATGTCTGCTGGCTCATCTTGGTAAGATCATACATTATTATTTCTCAGAATAACCAGAAAAACAGATTTCACTTGCTGTCATCCACAGACATTGAAAGCTAAATTTTCCGACCGACAGTCATGGCCTCAAAACATTTCCTAGAAGGAATGGTTTATTTGTTGAAAGCCAAAATATGAATCCATTTACAAGAACCTGCTGTGAACAGGCAACACCGTAGACACAGTTCACATGATGTGTCAATGTTTTAATAGCTTTACTGAATTATCACTTGTGACACAGGTAAACTTACATTTATGTAAAATAATCAAACCATATTACTAAGTTCACATTTACAAACATTATATGATATATGATAATATACAAGATGTATAACCTAATTAACATTACAGATGTTATTAAATTCCTGCCTTCTCAAACTTCATTCCTCTGCCTAAACATTTTTCTGCATGTATTGTTCCCAAAATTTTGATTTTTTTCTACATAATTTACTCCGGTCCTTTTCTAAGATCTCACTTCCTGTTCTTTTATCTCTATTACAATATTCACTACTTCAAGTATAGTTGTTTTGTATTTTGATTTCCATTTTCTAGTAATTGCTTTTTTGGCAGACACCAGAAATAAACTTAACAAGACCTTACTGTGTCTTGGCAATACATATCATGTATCCCAGGTAAAAAAAAAATAATTTCCTAAGTTACACTGATTTGCTCACCTAGTATTCTTGACAGAATATTCTGCAGGAAATTTTTAAAGTTTGCCAACTCATTACACTTCCAAAACATATGTTCCCAGTTGCCTCTTTCTTCCCTATCAGTCTTTCAACTTTTGACATTTACCTGAGGAAAAATTCTTTGGAGTCTCTTGGGGTATAAATGTATCTATACAAACACTTCCATGCAAAAATCCTAAATCTTATAGACTTTTTTGCATATTTGGTTGCCACACGTGTCCTCCCATTGTTTCTTTGTGAATTGCATATCTAATCTCTCTTCCTAATCTTTTCTAACCTCTCCCAATTGATTCCTATAGTTATTGTGCAATATTTTATATGCCCTATTAATTATCCCTTTTCTAACAGCAGCAGCTTCCTTTCTAGAGTCAATTAAAAACTCAACCAACAATTCCCCTATCTCTTTTCCTTTGTCTATATTTTGATATCAATTCCAGCTAAGAAAGGGAATCACTAGCCTGCAATCCAAATGTCTTCCTAGCCTCTTCCTATTCTGTTACTTTCCTTCTGTAATTATTTGTTCCCAACACCTTGGTTCCTTTGCCAGCTTCCTTCAGTATATTTTAGCACCCTCTTGTCTACTCTCTGTACCCCTAATTGCGGTCACCTATTGTCAGAATCTCCTTTCTCCATTTCCATGTTGGAAAGTCTTTAGTACATTTTCTCCTACTTTACGAATATAATATTCTGTATGACTGTTATTCTCCTTAAGGATCTACTGCCAAAAGCCCATTCTTTCCTTATTTCTTGAATTACCCTCCTGCTTCATCATCCCCTTCCATTTTGAGTTGTAGCTTTCTGCTTGTATTATGTATATAAGCCTCAACTTTGTAGCTCTGAAATATCCCTTCAAATCAGGCAATCCCAAACCTCTTTGTTCTGATAGGAGGATCAACCTATTCCACTAGACTCTTGCTCTCTTCCACTCCAAAATAAAATCCTTCAACTCTTTACTAATTACTGTCCGCAACTTCTCTTCTGGTCGATAAAAATATGCCTGTCTGTATATAAAGCTAAAGGGGCTAAAAACATTTTAATAACTCCCACCTTCCCTTTTTATTATCTTTTGTTTAGACTCTTCCCACATATCCTTAGCTGCCATAAATGAATCCTTTTTAAGCCACACTCCTAAATATTTCATGTTATCATGTCCCCATAGATATGGATACTGCTGGACATGATTTACCGATATTGCCTTTGCTTCATCTTTGTTAATAGGACCCCACTTAACCCCCCCATCCACCTCTCTTTACCCTAAAACTTATATCTTTTAGGTATACAGACTAAATAAATTCTATTAGGCCGGCAATAAGTTATCATCTGCTTCATTGTACATGTATTTTATGTAAATAGGAATACTTCTATGCTATGTTACCTATCTAGATTGCTTTCTAGAATATAATTAATACAATGTAATGCCAACGTGGATATTAACTCGTTCATAAAACCAGATTTGGTCCAGCTCAATCAATTTTGGCATCACCTGCATCTTTCATTTAGCCATTACTGGCATAAGCACTTTATAATCATGGTTAAGAATTAAGATGGGCCTATATGAAGCTGGATCTGATGGGTCTTCACAGTCTTTAGGTATTACAACCATCACAGCTTTTTTCCAGGATGTTGGGTCTCCCCTCCTTTTAAAATACTGTTAAACAAAACTTTCAGATTTTTATCACCTTCTTCCCTCCTAACTTCCGAATTTCCAAAGGAACACAATCTGTTCCTTTAGACTATTCTGTAGATTCATTAAAAATCATCATTTTTTATCTCATCTTGTCCTATTCTTAATTGTTAGCTGTTGAGCCTCATCTACCTCTAACCTTGGCATACTTAAGTTTTCCATGAATATTTCCATTTGTGCTTTTTCTTGATCTCCCAACTTCTCTGCTTTATACAACTTTTCATAAAATTTCTGAAATATTTCCAATACCTCTACAGGATCTTTGGTTATTCTTCTTGTTATAGACACCCCAAGTCTGGCAACAATTCTTTCTACTTTCTGTTGCCTAAGTCGTTGTATCAATATTTTTTGTGCTCTGGATTGGGTATAAGAAACAGTTGCATGTAACGGGATCCTATCTCACCTACATTCATAACTGATGTGTTCGGAGCCGATCCGTCGGTTCCGACTCGGCCACTATACACTAGAACGAAGTCTCTCATTGGCTGGGCTACCCCTTATCCCATAATGCACCACGCCTGCTTCTCCAGATCTCGTTTGCTGCTTTTCAAGCCGGACCTGGTCTCGACTTGGCTGGAGCTAAGTGTTTTTTTCTTGACCTTTTGGTCTTTTTTGACTAGGGTTTCTGTCAGAATTTAAACAAACAGCTGTTTTAACAGCTTTGTGAGCGTTTGTGGTCAGTTTTGTGTAAAATTAAATTTTATTCTTTTTAGCGCTACTAGTGTACTGGGCAAGGCCCGTTTAAGTTAGAGGGCCTTTGCCCTTATTGTATGTCTATCTAATTTTCTTGTTGTGTGACTGAAATAGTTTTCGGGCTAAACCCGTTTAAGTTAGAGGGCTTTGGCCCACGTATTTCCTTACTTCTGTGTATTTGACCTGTTGTATCGGGCTAAGCCCGTTTAAGTTAGAGAACTTTAGCCCATACATTAGTTACTGTTTTTT
This sequence comes from Protopterus annectens, assembly GCF_019279795.1. NCBI lineage: Eukaryota > Metazoa > Chordata > Ceratodontiformes > Protopteridae > Protopterus > Protopterus annectens. The sequence goes on along the minus strand of NC_056739.1, from coordinate 74,314,370 downwards.
TTCTAGCTATCAGTTACCTGTTTTTTTCTTCTGTACCCAAAATGTCTAAGAAGCAGAAATCAGGGTTCAAAAAGTGTGCAAAATGTAATTATAAAATGTCTATTACAGACAGCCATGCTGTCTGCGTGTACTGTTTAGGGCCTAAACATTTACAGGATACTTGCAGTGTGTGTCACGCTTTTTCCTCCAGGGTTCTCCAGGAGAGAAAAAAAGTACAGTTTTGTACCTACCATAAATGTAGATGTCCGAACTGGATAGCATCTGCAGTCATAACAACTGGGTTGTCCTGTCATCAGGCAGCCCTTCAGTCGGCCGGATTCCAAAGTCCGGGTCTGGCTTCGGCTGATGTCGCACTTCACCCGACGTCATCTCTGCTGGTCTTCGGGTATAAAGGCATCAGCCGACGCCATTTTCTTCAGTGTTTCTTGCCCCAGATGCCAGTTGCCCTCCCTGGAAGGCTAAATTTTGGATAAATGCCAATGTTTGCAAAAGGATAGAAGGCAAACTCAGAAAATAAGCATGTATGTACATATATACAAACAAATACACCATAAGAGACTCCCCCCACCAGCTAGCTATTAGGAGGGTAAATACCCTAGGAGTACCACAGAGGGGAAGGAGGGAGGGTAATCCTGACTGCAGATGCTATCCAGTTCGGACATCTACATTAATGGTAGGTACAAAACTGTACTATGTCCTTCATGGATGCATCTGCAGTCATAACAACTGGGTAGAATACCATAACCAACTAAGGGGGGAGGAAAAAATAGATTATGGTGTGGTTAGGATTCCTTGCAGTACAGCAGTGGCAAACCCTGCTCGGGATCTGGAGTACAAAGGTAAATTATAATGCTTGGCAAATGTATGCACGGAGGTCCAAGTAGCCGCCTCAATAATGTCCTTGGTTGCCACTCCTCGTAAGAAGGCTGTGGTAGTGGCTGTTGTCCTTGTAGAATGAGGCCTTATGTTCTGTGGAATTGGTTTTCCATGGAAGGAGTAACAGAATCGTATGCAATTTCCTATCCATTTGGAGATTGTCTGTTTGGAAATAGCTTTTCCTTCTCTTCCTGTTGCATAGGCTACAAAAAGCTGGTCAGTTTTTCTGTTACTTTTGTTCTGTCCAGGTAGTAGCGTAACTGTCTATGTACATCCAAGGTATGCAGCATTCTTTCCCCTCTGTTTTGAGGGTTGGGGAAGAAGGTAGGTAGGTGGATTGCCTGGTTTAAAGACACTCTGGATACCACCTTAGGCATAAATGTAGGATTAGTCCTCATGGACACTCTATCTTGGTGGAAGATTAGGAAGGGCTGTACTGCCATTAGGGCCTGAAGTTCAGACACCCTCCTTGCTGAGGTTATTGCCAGTAGGAAAGCAGTTTTCCACGATAGATGCTGTAGCTCTGCTGTTGCTGCTGGCTCAAAAGGTGCGAGTGTCAGCTTTTCTAGTACAAAGTTCAAATCCCAAGCTGGCAATGGTGGTTTCCTAGGGGTTTTACATTCTTAATCCCTCTGAGGAACTGCCTGAGTAAAGGATGTGAAAAGACAGGTGGATCAAAGCTGTATTCTGCTGAAATAGCTGATGCATGTATCTTGATGGAGGAGTAGGACAGGCCTGTATGCAGAAGTTCTGCCAAATACTCCAGAATGTTAGCCATATCTATATTTGACACATCCTTTCCTCTTTCAGCACTCCAAATGACAAATCTTTTCCATTTTCCTGCATAGTTCCTTCTTGTTGAAGGTCTGCGGGCTTCAAGGATAATGTCTTTCACCCTTTGGGAAAGTTCTGGATTAGTTGTTGCTATGTAATGTTCCATGCAGTCAGTTGCAACGTTTTTAGGTTTGGATGCATGATGTTGTAGTTGTTTTGAGTTAACATCAAAGGTCTCAGGGGTATTGACCACATCTTGTCCTGAGACATGCTTCTTAGCAATGGGTACCAGTGTTGTCTTGGCCAGTTTGGAGCTATCAGGATTATCGTTGGACGCTCCTCCTTGATTTTTAGTAATACCTTGTGTAGCAAAGGAAGAGGTGGGAATGCATATGCTGTCAGACCTTTCCAGCTGAAGGAGAGCGAGTCCACTTTCCATGCAAGTGGGTGGAATGTCCTTGTGCAGAATTTTTTGAGCTGGTGATTGAGAGGGGAAGCGAATAGATCTATCTGTGGCATTCCCCATTTCTTTGAGATGGTCTTGAAGATGTCCGGGTGTAGCATCCATTCGTGAGCATCCGAGGTGGTTCTGCTTAACATGTCTGCTAGAGTATTCTCCTTTCCTGGTACGAATATTGCCTGTAACTGGATGTTGTAGCTGAGTGCCAGGTTCCAAAGGTCCAAGGTCATTCTGCACAGGGGGTATGAATGAGTGCCTCCCTGTTTGTTGATGTACCACATGACAGTGGTGTTGTCTGTCCTTATCATCAATTGGCCTTCTTTGAGGAATGGTCTGAAGTTTTGGATTGCCAGTTTTACTGCCAGCATTTCTTTTAGGTTGATGTGCAGGTGAAGCTGTTCCAGGTGCCATAATCCTTTTCCGCATTTGCCCAGCATGTGAGCCCCCCATCCTAGGTCTGAGGCGTCTGTTGTGATGGTTTGGCTTGCTTGATAGTTGTGAAAGGGTAGGCCTGGGTTTGACTGGCACGCTTGAGCCCACCATAGGAACTCCTGTTTTAGGCATGGTATTAGTGGAATTTCTGCTTCTAGGCTGTGCCTGTGTTGGGACCATAAATTCTTTAGGTACCACTGTAGTTTTCTCATATGTAGCCTGGCATGTGGAACTAAGATTATGCATGATGCCATGAAGCCCAGGGCCTGCAGAACTTTTCTTGCTGTTAGCTTGTTCCGTCTTGTTAGTGCCAAGAAGTAAAGAGGGAGTTCTCTTTGTTTTTCTGTAGTCAGGAATGCCATTTGTTTTACTGTGTCCAATTCCGTGCCCAAGAATGTCCTTGTTTGGGATGGTATCAGCCTTGACTTTTGTAAATTGACTGTGTATCCCAGAGCTTGTAGCAAGTAAATGACCCTTTGTAAATCTGTTGTCAGCTTGCTTGGGTTGTCCCCTTGTAGCAGACAGTCGTCCAGGTATGGATAAATTTGAATTCCCTGTAGTCTGCAGTGGGCGATCACTGATGCCAGACATTTTGTGAATACTCTCGGTGCTGTAGATAAGCCAAAGGGCAATGCTGAGAATTGATAGTGCTCTGATCCTGCAAGAAATCTGAGGTATCTTCTGCAAATTGGTCGGATGGGGACGTGCAGGTATGCCTCCTTGAGATCTAGAGTTACCAGCCAACACTCCTTGCCCAGCATGGGAAGAAGCTGCTGTAAAGTCAGCATTTTGAATTTTGGGACAATGATGTATGTATTTAAGGTGGACAGGTCGAGAATAGGTCTCCAACTTTTTTCCTTTCTTGGGACTAGGAATAGTCTGGAGTAAAATCCTTTGCCTTGTTCTGTTCTTGGAACTCTTTCCACAGCTCTCATCTTTGTTAATTGCATTATCTGTTGTAGAGCTTCTGTTTTTTGATTTGAAGGCAGGTTTGGCATTCCTCTTTTGACTGGTAAAGTGTGGAAGTGGAACCGGTAACCTTGGTCTATGGTTTGCAAAATCCACTTGTCTTTTGTGATATAGTGCCAGTTCTTTGAAAATAAGGTTAATTTTCCGCCTAATGGTGCTGCTATTTGTTCCCTGGTAGGCGGAGTTAGAATCAAGTCACTGTTGTTGTGCTGCTGTAGTGGTACTGGCTGTGTCTGTGCCTCTGTTATTACCTTGCCACTGTCGTCCTCTGTAGGCACCCCCTCTGGATTGATTTCTGCCTCTGGAACATCTATTTCTGCCCCTTTGGGATCTTGTGGAGTCAGGAAAGGACCAGTTTTTGGCAGGCCAGTTCCAGCTAAACCTTGGGGGCTGAACCTGCAAGAAATCTTTTACTGTTTGGACAGATTTTGCCTTTTCTTCCATTTTCTTCATTACCTGCTGGGCAGGCGTACCAAACAAACTGGCCTTATCCATAGGAGCATCTAATAACTTAGCTTTAACATGATCCGGTAAGACCTGTTCCTTCAGCCATGCATGTCTTCTTATCACTGTGCCAGTCATGGCTGATCTAAATGAAGCCTCCAGTGCATCATAGCCACATTTCAGTGAATGGTTACTAACCTGTTGTATGTTATTTACCATCTCTAATACATATTTCTTATCTATAGAGTCATCAGAGGATAGCTTTTTAGTTAACTGATCAAGCATAAACTCTTGGTATTGTATCATGTGAAACTGACAGTTTAAAGCTCTGGCTGAGAGAGTAGCTGAGGTGTAAACCTTTTGCCCCATCTGTCTAAAGACCTGGCTTCCCTTTCAGAAGGAATAGGATTTTTTGCTGTGGTCGAGGCTACTGCCTTAGGCCCCTGGGATATAGTTTTGGGGTCTGCAAGTGGGGCCTTGTATAGGTGATGATGGGTGTCTGGTACCCTGTAAAATCTATCTGGTTTGGCAGGGGCTGGAGGTAAAGAATCTGGTGCAGTGCAGACATCATTAAAAGCATCGTCCACAACAGATAGGACAGGAGGTATAGCTAAGGGCCTATGTTGTGGAAGGTGCAGAAAAGTCCTAAGTCTTTTTCTGGAATCTGAGTAATCCTGTTGCTGCCATTGGAATTGTTCTCGCATGGCATGCAAGGGTTCCCCAAAGGAGAATTCTTCTGGTGGGGAAGCAGCTGGGATGGATTCTTCAGCATCTGAGTCTTCATAATTGGAGAAAGGAGCCTCTGGCTGGTCTGTAATATCTGAGTCATCCGCAGAATCATCAGAGGACCCAGGCTCTGGGGGCTCTGCTCTAGGTCTCTTCTCTGGGGGCTGCGAGGCCCTGTCTGGGTGAGATTGAGATCCCCTAATTAAGGTTATTAAATCTTCTGCCAGAGTAAGCATTTGTGCAGTAGAAGTGGGCCTGGCTGAGGGGGGCTTAACAGGCACTGATTTAGTAGACTTTGCTGCTTTAGCCCTGGCAAAGGCCTTAATTGACATGGCTGCAGGAGGCCTAGCAGCACCACGTGCTGGGGTAGAGACATCCAAAGGGATGGTGTCTGATAAGTCACTAGGAGCCACTGTAGTAGGTAAAATATCTGAGGTCGATTCAAGTAATGTAGCAGGAACCTCAGAAGTAGTCATAGATTCAGCTGTGCTTTGATCAGTTTTCTCGGTTTCGGCCGAAACCGAGACACTCCCGGTTTGCTTAACCATGGTTTCGGCCGAAACCGTGGACCGCGAGTGTCGGTCTTTTTCTTTGCGTTTTTTAACAATTTGGGAAGTCGGAGGGTCCGACGGCATAATGTACGCAAAATCAGAACCGAAAAACTGTTCAGCAAACTCCGACCGACGCCTAAGCGTTCGTCGGTTAAATGAAGCACAGGCCGAACAGGCTGCTACGTCGTGGTCTGGGCCTAGACAAGGCAAACAGTAAGAGTGGAAATCTTTATGAGGTATTTGTTTCCCACAAGTTAAACAGTTATTGACTTTTTCTGACATCGGCTGAGGCAAGAAAGAGTCCCCAACGGGGTACTTAGCTTTTAGAAGTCTTCGGAGTAGTATTCGGTAGTAGTAATCTCTGGATCCGACCGACCGGCACTTGCGAACAGCTTCTGCTTCGGGCGCCACGCGGCAAGAAAGACTGAAGAAAATGGCGTCGGCTGATGCCTTTATACCCAAAGACCAGCAGAGATGACGTCGGTTGAAGTGCGACATCAGCCGAAGCCGGACCCGGACTTTGGAATCCGGCCGACTGAAGGGCTGCCTGACGACAGGACAACCCAGTTGTTATGACTGCAGATGCATCCATGAAGGACATCAAGCTGATACTTAGGGGTCTGATTAAGCCTTCATTTGAGGAAGCTTTGGCTTCATCTCCAGCTTCTAAAAAGAAGAGATCGTCGGCTCTGACCAGTCCGTCGGGCCCGACACCCAAGAAGCATAGATCGTCGGCTCCGACCAGTCCATCGGACCCGACAGCTAAGAAACAGGGATCGACTTCTTCTTCCTCGGCTCCAATGGCTTCGGAGCCGATGGCTGAAGGGTCTGCCTCGATGCTTCTTCCCTCGGCTCCACTGGTGTCGGAGCCGCAGGTTAGTGCATTGAAGAGGCCAATCACCTACTTCGGCTCCTTTGGTCTCGGAGCCGTTGGAGGTGTGCAGCTCAGACTCTTCCCCCTCGGCTCCGGAGCCTCCTTCGGCGCCGACACTGTTGCAAACGGTTCCGGTCTCGGGTCCAATAGTGCTGGAACCCTTTCGGAGCCGATCCCCTGCTTTATCGGAGCCGAGGCAGAAGTCTTCTCGGCCCCAATCTGTTTCCTCCAAATCCTCTAGGTTGTCGGATTTGGATTTGGATAGGGTTATCCAGAGGCTGTTCCAGTCCCCAGTTTTTACTAAAATGATCTTGGCTCCAGCCCACGTGGCTTCGGAGCCGATTCCACATTCCATGCATTTGATTCCTCCTCCGACCCCCTTGGAGCCGTTGGAGTCGGTGCAGGTAGAACGCAGCGGAATCGTCCAGTTGGAGCAGGGACCCCCTCGGAGTTTCTCTGCTCCGACCTTCATTCCTACCCTGTCCTCGGTGTCAGGGTTTGGTACCGGGTCTTCCTCGGCGGGGGCAGAGGGCAACACTGTGGAGCTCGCCTCGTCGATGCCCAGTCTTCCCCTCGGAGCATTGGCCGCAGGTATTCCCGGTACCGCCGTGGTCTCTCAGCAAGTGCCCTCTGCAGAGTCTGGAGGTCCTGCTTTTGAGGCCATGAGGAGTGCGCTGGCCATGACCTTGCCGGTTCAGCAGGTTTCTACCTCACCGTCCCAAGTTTTGGGTACTGGTGCCTCTGGAGACATTCTTTCCCATGACAGTGGGGCCCCAGGGCCTGAGGATACCCCCTTAGAGGGTTCCCTTCTTCCGGGGGGGTCCTTCTGAATCTGCTTCGGATGAACCTCCAAGGAAGAAACTGTGTAAGAGGAAGCACGTTGATTCCCAAGATGAATCCGTCACTTCAGATACTGACCTTGATGATGCGGAGGGGTCCCCTAAATCGTACTCGGATGACGTCTCCTTCTCGGATATCCTTGAGATCTTGAGACAGAGAGGCGATTGGCAATCCAAAGCCCCTACCGCTTAGGAGTCAGTTTTCCTCAAGGCCTTCGGGGCCCAGCCCTCCTCCTCCTGGGTGTCTCCACCCTTCGATGAGTTATTAGATCTAATCTCTCGGAGAGTGTGGGAACATCCTGATACAGTGGAACCGGTGCCTAGCAGGCCTAATAAGTTTCTTTCAGCCCCTCCCCAGAAGGAATTCCTCACTAAGGGGGTTGCAGTTGATGCTATGGTGGTGGCATCTGCTACTCAGCAGGACGTGGCAGAGGCTTCAACGTCTATTCATCCTCCTGATAAGGATTCTAGGAGCATGGATAGGTACGGGAAGCATACCCTTTCTTCAGCGACCTTTACCCTGCGGTCGCTGAACTATCTCTGTCATTTTACAAGGCTCCAAAGGGACCTCCTCAAGGAGTTAGGAGAGTCCTTGCAGGTAACCTTCCTGAGGCGTTGGCACAGACCGTAGGTGCCCAGATGACTACCCTATCTTCTATTGTCAACTCGTCCATGAGGCTCATTTCCTATGCAGCCGAAGGGGCGAGTAGAGCAGCGGGCACAGGAGTGTCTCTTAGGAGACAAGCCTGGTTATGCTTGTGTCCACTCGCAGAGGCCTTTAAGTCTTCCTTCGCCGACGCCCCCTTTGATGGGTCTTCTTTGTTTGGACCCAAGGTGAAGGACACACTTACTCGGTGCGAGCAGGAGGGCAAGACCTCGACTGCCGTTGGGGCCCGTTTTTCCGCTCCCTCTAGACCTTATCCCAAGGCCCAGTGAGCCACCCGGGGTTTTAGGTGCTAGGGACGCTGTCCCATCAGTTATGAATGTAGGCGAGATAGGATCCCATTACATCTTTTAGTAATGTACTTGCCATAACTTTGGATGTATGGGATCCATCTCACCTACATTCATACATACCCACCCTCCTTCCCCCTACCTTTTGGATTTGGAGGAAATATTGATCTTGTTCTCCTCTGGAAGGGCTCTAGTTGGTTACAGTTATTGGTATGTGTTCTGTACTTGTATGTATGTATGAAAGTGAACAAACAAGATCTGGGGAAGCAGGCGTGGTGCATTATGGGATAAGGGGTAGCCCAGCCAATGAGAGACTTCATTCTAGTGTATAGTGGCTGAGTTGGAGCTGACGGATCGGCTCCGAACCAATCAGTTATGAATGTAAGCGAGATGGATCCCATACATCCAAAGTTATGGTAAGTACATAACTAAAAGTTAACAGCAGTCTTTCTAAACTCATGCATATTATCCAGGTACTCCTTTATTTTCTCTTAAGAATGCTGCAATTGTGCCTCCTCCTGTTCTGTGAGATTCACTTAATTTTGTAATAGTTTAACCTTTGTCATCCCCTCTAAATAACTCTATTACTTCTTAGAAAAAACGCCAAAATTGGAGGTGCCAAACCCCACGTACCAACCAAACAAACTGGAAGCGAAATGAAGGATGACCTCAAAGTTTTATTATAAATCAATTAAATCCACAGCAAACCACACTTTTGACAAAACCATGAACGCCTTCTCAACCTAAGCGTTTTCGTCACGAATGGACTTCATCAGATAAAAACAGTCATCTTTGGTTAACCTTTTAAATAAATTTAAAAAAACAAAGAACCAATCATGTTTATGAATTCTAAATTAAGCCTTCAAATCACATCAATTGATTTATTAAATATATACACCATTTAATGAATGCTCTTCCTAAATAAATACGTATATTTCAATAAGCAATAAATAAACAAGTACTTCCCAATAAATTTATAAAATATGTTAAAAACTTTTATATATTTAAAACTTCTTATAAAAATATATAAATATATAAATAAATAAGTAAAAGCAAAATGAAATAAATGAAATAAAATTTCATCAATGCAAACCTATATACTTTATGTGATAGTGAATTCGTGTAGACAATGATACCATCTACTGGTTACCTGGGTTATTACACTTTTCTATTCATATTTTTTCAGCCCTTATTTTCAAAAGGGGCTGAATAGATATATACTCATTTAAACCCGGTTTCCTATTTGCCTCTAAGGCCACTTGCCACCACAATTCTCTGTAGGCTATTAATTCTTCAATGGGGCCCCCTCTATTGTCACTTATTATTTGGTCTAAAACAAAAAATTGGAATTTGGACCCTACACAAACCTTAGAATGCCTAAAAATTGCATTTGTTTCCTTTTCCTTCTTGACATCGTACATGTGTTCATATATTCTTCTTTTAAGTGACCTTTCCATCTTTCCAACATAAAAAGACGGACATACCACACATGTAGCCAAATAAACGAGCCCCCTTGATTCACAATTATAATACGCCTTGCCTTTTAACCATCTTTTTCTCCCTTCCAAAAATATTTTTTCTTTATTCAAAATATGATCACATTGCCTACACCTACCACATTTGAAAGTTCCAGTTTTTACCCTACCTCCTGTTTCTTTATTCTTTTCGGTGTCAGTATTGTTTTCTAAACATCCTTTTATACTAATAGTGTTTTTAAATATAACTTTAGGCATATGGATGGAAAACCCTTCTAAATCCGTAAAATTTTTAAATCTCTCCCATTCTCTATGAAATATAGTCTTTACTTTCTTGTTTAATAAATTGTATTCAAGAATAAGTGATTGTTGAACATTTTCATTTTCCTTTTCTTCTACCACTTTCACTTCATTATTCAACCCAAGTATAGGTCTAAATCTGTCCCTTCTACCATTTTCTACCTCAGTTCTCAAACTTTGAATAAATTCACTTGGGTATGCTCTCTCAAGAAACATTTTTTGTAACAAATCACACTCAATTACAAATTTGTCATCTTTACTGGTCATTCTCGACCCTCTTACAAACTGCCCTTTCACTAAATTCTTTTTACAATACAACGGGTGGGCGCTATTGAAATGTAAAAAAGAATTTACATAGGTGGGTTTCCTATAAACACTTGTTTGGAAAGTTTTGTTTTCTAAGGTTATTTCTACATCTAAATATGGAATGCTAGTCTTTGAATAATGATATGTAAACTTTAAAAATTTTGAAGTTTCTTCCATGTATTTAATAAATTCATCCAATATGTCCATACCCCCTATCCAAAATATAATGATGTCGTCAAGAAATCTTTTGTAAAGTGTCCAATATTTCTCATATTTTGATCCCAAAATGTGTTTCTTTTCCCAATTAGCTAAAACTAGGTTCGCAAAGGTAGGTGCACAGGCAGCACCCATTGCTACACCTTGCAACTGCCTAAAATATTCTCCATTAAATAGGAAAAAATTATTTTTCAGTACCAGGTCCATTAACCCTGTGCACACTACCTTTTCTTCATGGGTCAATCTACTATCCGCAAAAATTTCTTCTTCAAACATCATAATACCAGCTTCATATGGTATAGAACCAAACAAGTCAATAATGTCTATGGTGACAAAAGTTAATTCTTCATGATACAAATTAATGTTCAAAATACCCAAAAGGTCCCAAGAATCTTTCAAAATGGTTTCCTTTTCTATCCAAATGTGCTTGGTCTTGACATCCACATATTTAGCTAGAGAATTTGTTTTTGACCCACCCGCTGAGACAATAGGTCTCAGCGGGTGGGTCCGAGCTATTTTTGTGGATTTTCGGAATACCAAATATAACTGGTATTTTGGGTTTAGTTTTTTTTCAAAAAAGTTAAAGTCTTAATGTTAATGAGCTCTTCTCTTCATTCATCATGTCTTCCAAAATACCATCAATTTTGTAATAAGCCATATTAATTTCATTTCTAGAGACCTCACTATATTTTGTTTCATTCCTTAATATTTCGTTCATTTTGCCTTCATATACAATCACATCCATCACCACCACTCCACCCCCTTATCGGGTTTCATGACCCTAATATTTTATTAGTTTTTAGTTCTTCCAAGGTTAACTGTTCCTTGGGGTGGAGGTTGTTGTGAATTTTGCTATTTCTCATATTTTTCTCCTTTCTTCTAATTTCTCTTTCCATGATATTTTCAAAATTCTTAAGTTGCGTATGTATAACTGGATTAAAAATAGATTTCTTCATTAATAAATTTTCATTTATGACATTCCTATTTCTTTTCACCTCAACATCCATACCTTCTTTATGAAACAACAACTGCAAATTCATCTTCCTAATAAACAGTTTCATATCAATAAGAGTTTGTGTAGAATTACCTTTTACTAGTGGTATGAACTTAAAACCCTTTTCCAGTAGTTTAAAGTGCTGAACATTTAATATCAAATTGCTAAAATTGTAAATAGTTAATCCTCCTAAAGTATATTTATTCTCATTTTCCTCTATAATGTGATTCAATGTGTCCTCTGTTGGGTGGGGGGTCCTTATTGTCTGTATTCCCCCTCCCCCTTCTCCCCCCTGTTGTTGAAAATTTCCTTGCTGTCTTCTTTCCTGCCATTTCTCACTCTCTGGTCTATCTAGTGGGGGAAATTCAACATCATATTCATTTTCCATTCATTCTCCATTTTCCTCATAATTTCTATTTTTTTCTAAGGGCTTTTTGTAATTGTAATTGTTGTATTGTTTGTAGTTGTCGTACTGATACCTATAACCCGTCGGTTTGGGGTAACTAACCTGGTTGTTATATTCCTGAATATCCCTTTTTAATTTGTCCATTTTCCTATTCACTAAAAGTTTGCATTTATCATCTATGTCGTCTTTCATTTTAAAATATTCCTGCCTTTCTTCTCTAATTTGAAAAATCAAATCTTCTTTAATACACAAGTCCAAAGATTCTATCTGTGTTTGAAGGCTTTCAAAATTTCTGTTATTTTCTTTGACTATCAATCTAACAATGTCTAATCCACATTTATTAAACACCACTATCAAATCCTTATGAAATTCTGATCCAATCTGTACATTGTTAGGATATTTCCAAGTTCTCAGTCCCTTAGGGACAATATCACGCTTTAAACATTCATTAAGATATGCGTTTTCAATCATTATAGTTTTGTATTTATGCATAAGTTTAAACATGTCATTCAATTTTTTACTGTAAGAATCATTATTATTACTTCCATTTTGCTGTCTGGTAACATTAGAACTGAAAGAATATTGCATTTTCAACCAGTCCTTCATATCCATAGACTTATCGTGATTGACAGTACCTGACCAATTCTGTTGCCTTTGACTCGGTTGTTTGTCAAAGAAATAAACAGAGTTCTCTCCATTGTCCATAAAAATCGCTGGTGTGTCTGCAGGGTTGAAGCGGCTACCATTCGGTTCTTCCCCTTCATCATACGCTCCTTCAGCGCCACATAATTCCCTTTTACGTTTACTTTTGTGACAATACACTTCTTTCTCCTCTCGTGCACACCGCTTACTTGTCCCCTCTGCTTCCTTCCTGATCAGGGTTTCGCATAGGGGAGTAAGAAGATCTACCAGCTGAGTTAGTTGTCCGATAAGCCTCTTCGATTGGCCAACGTCATCGGAACCTCCGTTCCTCTCCTTCCCTTCCACTTCCATGGCAAAACGAAACAAACCAAGAAAAAACGCCAAAATTGGAGTTGCCAAACCCCACGTACCAACCAAACAAACTGGAAGCGAAATGAAGGATGACCTCAAAGTTTTATTATAAATCAATTAAATCCACAGCAAACCACACTTTTGACAAAACCATGAACGCCTTCTCAACCTAAGCGTTTTCGTCACGAATGGACTTCATCAGATAAAAACAGTCATCTTTGGTTAACCTTTTAAATAAATTTAAAAAAACAAAGAACCAATCATGTTTATGTATTCTAAATTAAGCCTTCAAATCACATCAATTGATTTATTAAATATATACACCATTTAATGAATGCTCTTCCTAAATAAATATGTATATTTCAATAAGCAATAAATAAACAAGTACTTCTCAATAAATTTATAAAATATGTTAAAAACTTTTATATATTTAAAACTTCTTATAAAAATATATAAATATATAAATAAATAAGTAAAAGCAAAATGAAATAAATGAAATAAAATTTCATCAATGCAAACCTATATACTTTATGTGATAGTGAATTTGTGTAGACAATGGTACCATCTACTGGTTACCTGGGTTATTACACTTTTCTATTCATATTTTTCAGCCCTTATTTTCAAAAGGGGCTGAATAGATATATACTCATTTAAACCCGGTTTCCTATTTGCCTCTAAGGCCACTTGCCACCACAATTCTCTGTAGGCTATTAATTCTTCAAAGGGGCCCCCTCTATTGTCACTTACTATTTGGTCTAAAACAAAAAATTGGAATTTGGACCTTACACAAACCTTAGAATGCCTAAAAATCGCATTTGTTTCCTTTTCCTTCTTGACATCGTACATGTGTTCATATATTCTTCTTTTAAGTGACCTTTCCATCTTTCCAACATAAAAAGACGGACATACCACACATGTAGCCAAATAAACGAGCCCCCTTGATTCACAATTATAATATGCCTTGCTTTTTAACCATCTTTTTCTCCCTTCCAAAAATATTTTTTCTTTATTCAAAATATGATCACATTGCCTACACCTACCACATTTAAAAGTTCCAGTTTTTACCCTACCTCCTGTTTCTTTATTCTTTTCGGTGTCAGTATTGTTTTCTAAACATCCTTTTATACTAATAGTGTTTTTAAATATAACTTTAGGCATATGGATGGAAAACCCTTCTAAATCCGTAAAATTTTTAAATCTCTCCCATTCTCTATGAAATATAGTCTTTACTTTCTTGTTTAATAAATTGTATTCAAGAATAAGTGATTGTTGAAAATTTTCATTTTCATGTAGGCAATGTGATCATATTTTGAATAAAGAAAAAATATTTTTGGAAGGGAGAAAAAGATGGTTAAAAAGCAAGGCATATTATAATTGTGAATCAAGGGGGCTCGTTTTTTTGGCTACATGTGTGGTATGTCCGTCTTTTTATGTTGGAAAGACGGAAAGGTCACTTAAAAGAAGAATATATGAACACATGTACGATGTCAAGAAGGAAAAGGAAACAAATGCGATTTTTAGGCATTCTAAGGTTTGTGTAGGGTCCATATTCCAATTTTTTGTTTTAGACCAAATAGTAAGTGACAATAGAGGGGGCCCCTTTGAAGAATTAATAGCCTACAGAGAATTGTGGTGGCAAGTGGCCTTAGAGGCAAATAGGAAACCGGGTTTAAATGAGTATATATCTATTCAGCCCCTTTTGAAAATAAGGGCTGAAAAAATATGAATAGAAAAGTGTAATAACCCAGGTAACCAGTAGATGGTACCATTGTCTACACGAATTCACTATCACAAAGTATATAGGTTTGCATTGATGAAATTTTATTTCATTTTGCTTTTACTTATTTATTTATATATTTATATATTTTTATAAGAAGTTTTAAATATATAAAAGTTTATATATTTATATATTTTTATAAGAAGTTTTAAATATATAAAAGTTTTTAACATATTTTATAAATTTATTGGGAAGTACTTGTTTATTTATTGCTTATTGAAATATACGTATTTATTTAGGAAGAGCATTCATTAAATGGTGTATATATTTAATAAATCAATTGATGTGATTTGAAGGCTTAATTTAGAATACATAAACATGATTGCTTCTTTGTTTTTTTAAATTTATTTAAAAGGTTAACCAAAGATGACTGTTTTTATCTGATGAAGTCCATTCGTGACGAAAATGCTTAGGTTGAGAAGGCGTTCATGGTTTTGTCAAAAGTGTGGTTTGCTGTGGATTTAATTGATTTATAATAAAACTTTGAGGTCATCCTTCATTTCTATTACTTCTTAACCAGATCTCTCTTTCCTTTATTTCTACCCAATTTTTAAACTCCACTTTAATTTCTATGCCACTCACTAACTATAACATCTGAAGTACTTTCTATCTTCCCTAACAACTTCTTGATAATTTCCACTATCCATTCCTAAAATTCCTCTCTTTTTAACCGGTTGGTGGGGAAGTGTCAGTGTCTCATTTTTACTTCATTACTCTGCATTTTCATCATCATAATTATTGGTGCATGATTTGAAATAGCTATTGCATGTGTATCAAAGTTCTCAATTAAATGGACATGCACTTGTGAAATATAATTTCTATCATTTCTAGCCTAGTTATTGCTCCTTGGGGAATAATATGTAAATTCTGTTCTAGTTCCTGCTACTGAATTCATGTCTTTCATACCAAACATTTTCATAAATTTCATCAGAAAGCTACCCTCTTTTGTATTTCCTCCTTAGCCTGTTCTGCTTCAAAGAATGACTTTGATCCTTCAGAAAAAAAAGATTCTGAAGACAGCTGGATACAGCAGCTTGAATGTCACACCTGCCACTTGACATTTTCTGATTACTGGAATAAATTTGTTTCTCTTCTGCCTTGTGTAGAGTGAATAATCATTTCCACAAACACTCTACTGTCCCCAACCTTTAATACTTTGCCCTTTTGACATAGGTTTGCCAGGTTCAACTCTTTCTGCTAGTAGGATTGCATCTTTACTAATAAAGGTCTTGGCTGCTATCTTGTGGACCACAGTTGGAGCATACACACACTGTGCCCTTTCAATTAACAGTTCCTGCTGTGGAATACCAGTTTGCTTGTCTTTTCGGCTTCTCCCAGTTAGGGGTCACCACAACAGAACTCTGGTCCGCTAATGATTGGCAGTAGATTTTGTTTTATGATGCCGAGTTGCCAGCCCAATGCCCAACCTTCAACAAAGGCATGCCCATTCACACGTCTTTTGAATGCCACTTGACCGCGGGGAGGACATACAGAGAAGGCACTCCAGCCAAGAATCGAACAGGAGAACCTCTTGCTGTGAGGCAACAATGCTAGCGCTGCACCACTGTGGAATACCAGTACAATTGCTTATTTGGGCATACATAACATTAATATAGTCTGTTCCTTCCAGGTTCTCTGTTACAGGAGAAAATCTTAGGTTTTCCCTACGTGCTCTGTCCTCTATATTATTTTTTGAAACATTTCTTCTTGAGCAGTCTCATACTCAGCCAGCCTTTTCTTCATTTCAATCTCCATTTTTTGCAGTTTTATCACCTCTTCTGAATATCTGTTTTACATCTTCTTCCATTTTTCAGCCTTTTCTTATTTGAGTCGGTATACTCATTCACTGTTTTGTTTATTTTAAATCAGCTCTGAGCACATTTGATTTTTCCTCTAGATTACTGGAAGCCATGTCTTGCTCAAAAGCTGAAGCTTGAACTGCTTTTTGCTGAACAGCTACAAGATTCTTCACAGTCAGTTTTCTCTTCACCTTTTCTAGCTGATTTTTTTCCAGGATTCAGACTCTCTTAGCTTTTTCTTTGCAGGCATCCAGACAGTGTGCTTACTAGTCAGTAACTGAATTTTACTCAAATTTGATAGCATCTCTGGCCGCAGTTTCTCGGTTTGTTTTTACACCGAGAGAGCTGAAGTCAAGCTGCTGAAAAGTCTGCAGCCATCTTGAAGTCCTAGTGTGATGTCAGAATTTCAATTAACAGCTTTTTTTTTTTTTACCTCCTCTTTCAGACTGCCAGCTCTGAAAGGCCATCTCAGGTCCATCCATGAAGGGATTTTCATAGAGACAGTGTCACAGGTCAAGAGATGGGGGCACAATATGAGGATTATAAGAGTTTTGATTAAATTTAATAAACTATAATTCATGTGGTTAAGAGCCTTATTTAATTTGGTGATTTTTTTTTTGTTTAAATTTGTCACTTTTCAATACCTAGAGACTCAGTTTTCATACCACAGACATGGTGCTATTTAAAGTAGTATGGTATTGCCAATGACTTGAAAAGAATTGCACAATGATGCAGGAATATTGTGTATCTGGTAAAACTCGTACTATTTTTATTTAGGAAACAGGGTAATGAGATAGCATGCTGAAAATATTAAGCAACAGTCAATTGAAACCTGTATTACGAGTGAATATAACCCGCAATTTTGAAATTTTCCAATGATACTAAACTTAAAATATAAACATTTATTTGGGCCAAATGAGCATAGTACCTGACATTTCTCAGATTCAGGCCATTTTTTTCCATTTCCTCTCATCACAAAGCAACTTAATTCTCCAATAAAAAAACACTATGACACATGAACTTTTATGCTAGTATTTATAAAATCATTTGTATGCAGAAATGTTGAGTAAAAAACACTGAAAATTATACTGCAACCTGTCATTGGGCAAATATATTCTTATAAATGAAAATTTACATTTTCTTCAGAAATTTGCAAGTATAACTTATTTAGAGCAGCTCTCCATCAACATTTGTACAAACTGAAACTAAATACACTGTTCGAATGCAACCCCAAATGATAACTTTCTTTGTGAAGTCACCTTTTGCCCCAGACATGATCATTTTTACTATCTGTATTCATGTAATGATAGCATAAAAATGACACAATTTTGACAGTAGCTATATGCATATGGCAAATACAGACTTACAATGTCTTTGCCTTTCTAAACTTTCACCAGAAAACTCTACTCATTTACTGTCTAGTTACATATTTAACCCATTTTAGGGTCACAGTGGAGGCAAAGTTTATCCTGACACTCAGAGGGGAAAAAGAACAAAACCTCATTCTGAATGAGACACCAACTGACTTCAATCATACAAACTCCCTCTGACATGTAAACACATCTATGTGCAAATTAAAGGATCATCAATTCACCGCAACACATCTTTAGGATGTAGGAGGAAAAGCCAGCACCCAGTAGAAAAAAAAAAAAGTCACACGGAGGAAGTGCAGACTCTAATCACAGAAATAAAATAGAGACCCAAATACTGTCAGGGAGCAATGTTATCTACTGTACTACCCAACTTTTTTATTTTATTTTTAGAATACTCCATTTATGTGTACTGGGCCTATTATATCTCAATAGAAATAAGTTATCAAGTCTAAAGGAGAGTCCAAGATAAAGCTGAATTTTTTTTTTCAAAAGAAGCAATCATTAAAATGGACACAGTAGTAAACACAGAACTGCTTCCCTGACACAACCCATACAGAAAGCAACACTTTACACACACCCTAACCTTAATTAAAACCTCAATATTAAACTTGGCTAAACCTCATCACTACCCCTGAAGTCCACAACTTGTGTTTAGCCTGAAAATGGGAACTGCAATGTGCCATATTGATCTGGTTCACAGAAATGGATAAAATTTTAAGTTCAATATTCTTACACTGCAAGTTTTCAAAATCAAGACTTAGCAGTTATTCACTGTAACACAGGTTGATAAAGTTTTATTATTGTTGCTCCAAAATTTCAGGAATGACATCTTATCAAATGGCTTTTCATTCAGATGCAACAGTAAAAAAAAAAAAAAAAAAAGACATTTGATTACAAGGACTCAACTGAGCTGCTCACAAACTTCCTTATTTCATATGTTTATATGTTGAAAAAATCTATCATTTAGGTTACGTATTTGCCTGTTTGTAGATTCAGATCAAACAGCATTTACCACTGCAGAAAATGACAATCCTCACCACACTTTCTTCTACAGCAAACACGAAAATGTTATTTCACACACCTGCTGCTCCTTCAATTGACTACTATGATGATGTTGTGAAACAGAACAAAAGGCAGACTTTGTCAGTTAAAATTAGAATACAGCCTTTTCTTCACAGTAAACCATGCCAGTGCTGGTGGTCATTCTTTTCCCTTCAAAGCTACAACATGGTCATTTTGCCCAAATTCAGAACACATCAAAAGGAAACTGGAATTCAGTGAAGAGTGTATTCTAATCCAGATATAACAATTTACCACTTTAAAGATTAGACATACAAAAATGCAGACAATTTATATAATTATTGTGTGGAGTCTGCATGTCCTCTCCATGGGTCGAGTGGCATTCCGAAAGACATGCGTGAATGGGCATGCCTTCGTTGATGGTTGGACGTCGAGCTGGCAACTCGGCACCGTGAAAATCTACTGCCAATCATTAGCGGACCGGAGTTCCGCTGTGGCAACCCCTAACCGGGAAAAGCCGAAAGACAACAACATTGAAACACAACCACGGTTATGAGCATACGTTTATTTTCAGCAAATCATTTTCTAGTATTAAATCTAGCTCACTAACGCAGTTGTCCCATAGCAGCTCCTCATGCATGTGACAACTGATCATTTACAGATGTTAGAAAACGTCCTGCTTCACCTTTTCAAATGACCCACCACCAAACACACTTACAAGGAACACACTGGAGAATTACATTTCTATTAGTTCTTTACTGGAAAAGCCATTACTCCCTGTGGCGCTGAATGATGAGTAAAAGTCCGACTCTGCTCAAACTAAGATCCCACCCAACCAGATCATCACATCAAACTAAAAAGTGTTGGATACCTTAAACATTTGGTTCATATCCCTTATAATTTCTAATTTTATGGATCACACGACTTTAATCAGTACTGGTACACAGCACCTCCACAGCAAGTCATTATTAGCCTTGAAAATGTACCTTTTACTATCATAGGTGTTTACTAGGCTAACAACCACAAGGGCTCTTTTAAGCCTGGCCATGCATCCCAAATCTCTGACAATTTTGGATACCCTTGATCAGTGTAAGCAGGGGTTTGGGAGGTGAAACACTTACAAGCAGGGGCCTGGGGGATGAATCATTTACAGGTTGCCTGCGCCCACTAGAGAGACAGATGCCACACCAGGGATGACTTTCCAGCAACATCCATTTGTCAATGTTACCCTTGAATTGGGTTAGGGAGGAACTCTGCTTCACGTGGATGGGGAGCTCACCGTTACCTTGTGCTTTTCTTGCATGCACTTTTCACCTTTCTTACTTAAAGGGACACTGCTAGGTGGACCTTAACTCCAGCTCTTCTTCATAAAACCCAATACCTACGCTGTGAAACAAGTTGCTTTCTGCTTCATTCTGTTCAGGGCCATGTAAATATCAAGGGTATTCCTTCCACCTTCACACCTGGACCAGTTAATTTCTACTTCTTCAAGGTGTGTGTTTATAACCACAGGCAACTGTACAAGCACTAATCGCTTTTTTGTTTATTTTTACTTCCTGCTATTAACTGGTCTTCCAATAACTTGCCTCAGTTTGAGCAAAAAGAAATAGCACAAGATATCAAAGACTAATATGACAAGGAATGAGATCATATTTGATAACAATCTTGTTTAAGGGCACTTCATGGCAGAACAAAGACCTGTTTTCATCTTTCAGCAATCAACAAAACAAATTAAGATGAGGAACTGAGCTGTTCTGTGTAGTTTGTCAATGACACAAACTGGCAATAAATCAGATCAAAGAAAATGTGGAAAAAGTGCCAAAAGCAGAACAAATAAACTGTAGAAGGAGGCACTGGAAGACAACCAGAGTACAATCCACTTTTTAATGAAGTACACAACAGGCATTGGCAGACAACCAGAGTACAATCCACTTTTTAATGAAGTACACAGCAGGACACAAACATTATTTCTGCCAGTGCCTCCTTCTACAATAAATTAGATCCCACTTCTGGCAGTTTTCTCTCAACATCCTCTTAATACAGACACACACAGTGACAAAGAAAATACATACCAATACGTTAAGGAAAGAGTAACGCAGAATGCTTAAAGACAAGAATAAGAATAAAATCAAGTACCCACACTTGTAGGTAATTTATTACTTAAAATTGCACACTAAAAACAATTAAAATACATTTTATGTGGAGATGTGCTACAACGTAAAATACAGACAACAGATATTGCTGTAATTAAATTAGTGATCATCCACATAAACATTTATCGTCACAATCACTCTGAAATAAACAGAACAAATGCAAATGAAATCAGTTTGCATAGGTTTCTTTTTGGCCAGTTGTACTCCACATAACCCCAGCATTTCTTTTAATTTCTTCAGTGCATCCAACACAGCATTATCCATGAGCTACTGTTTATCACCATGGAACAGTACTTGGGCAAACACAAAGTGCTTGTGTAGGCAGACTATTGCACAGGAAGTGACTGCTTCACTCAGCATCACCAGGTAACAGCAAACAGTACTAAGCAACAACAGACATCACTATATAAAGTTATTAGCACAGAAAATCTGAACTGAAACATCTGCAACACATTCCCTTGGGCTGGCAGTAAGCTTATCTAATGAAATTACTGAAGTTTTAGGTACCCTCTCCAATCACAAACAGGCTGATATTTTTTAATAACCAATTCCATGGGAAGTTATAGGTGGAATATATATATTTTTAAATAAATAAATCAATGGGAAACTATATTTCTGATAAGTTATTTATATGACATAAGGAAAATAAAAATTATACCATGGCCACCATGCACTTCTTATATGGCCCAGTGCAACACAGTTCTCAAGTCCATCGACGAGGAAATGTGGTATAAGCAACATTTACTGCCTTAATCAGATGTAAGGATACTGCTTCATCACCTGGAAACACCAACACCACAGGCTCTGTAAGATGTAGAAAACAGCACAGATCTCAAGGAAATGGGACCAGAAACTTTAGATTTGTACAGTAAGGTCCCATACTGCTGTCCTTGTTCTTTGCTAAATATGTAATTAAAAATGCTGCACGCACACACACACACACTAAAATACTCATACTAGGACCCTTTAACTTGACAGCTGGTAAAATAAACACATAAGTGAGGGCACATTTACTTTAACGGCTCACTTGCATTCTTATTTCATATGCAAGTTTGAATACTGGGCATTTAGTGCATAACAGATGTGTTCATAAGTCAGCTGAGCTACAATGATGTGTTCAAAAGTCAATTGAGCTATAAAGAGGGCGTATGACTGTTTACCCTAGTCATGTTATCAGCAATCTGAATTTTTTTCCCCAGAAATTCCCACAATCAGAAAAAGGCCTCAAGTTTGCCCTGATGCATCAATTAAATAACCACATTTGTCCCCTGTGCTGCTAAGTGCCCCCCCCCCAGGCTACTTGTAAGTACCCACCTGCAAATCAACAACAACAAAGGATATAGCAGTCTCGCTGCTAACAAGGGAAATAAATATATTTGCCCATCTTACAGAGAAAAACAGTTGCAAAGGACAGATTGTGGGACTGTCCACCTATAAGATGACAAATGCAGAGTGTTACACGCCTACCAAAGGGAGCTCTTTTTACAAATCACCTGAAACAGTATGGCTATCTGCTATAGCTGTCGTCAAGGACCCTTCTTTGCCAGTCCTATATTTTGGATGAGTACAAACCCATAACCCCCCCAGGTGTATGGATCCAGAGAATCACACCAGGTTCATTAAAATGGCTGAACAGTGGAGAATGACAAACAAGAAAGCCTGACTTAGAGGCTGCACATAACAAAGACTGCTGGGAAAGGAAGCAGAGGAGATCACAAGGTGCCGAGAATGTAAACTTCATAAAGGCCAGAAGTGGCACGCACTGGATGGAGCTTCTCAACAGTAACAAGCCAAACCACACACCAGTCAGTGGGGGGAATGTACAACGGTGCAGTGAATCCAGTTCCTACCCCAACAATGAAGTGAAGGAAATGCCAGGCTATTACGCCCAGGGCACTGGAAGATGAACAGACCATCTCTACTTGAACTAGCAGTCCACCCAGACAGATAATCACACCACACTCAGAAATGTTGGACACCTTATCAGTGCTGGTTTATGTCTCATGCAAGAAACAAAGACAAGAAGGACCTGCACAGGGAAGATGACGTCCTACTGATAGAGAAGAAGAGAGATGAAGATCCTTCTCCCATATGGACTGATAGCACTAACCACTCACTCCCCAGATAGTTTTAGATGATGGGATACTTAGAAGACAAAGCCACTGGCAAGATCACCCTCTGATGAGCTTCCATACCACATCACCAATGGACCCTACAACAAATAGGTCTATCTGCCAAACAGAATACTCGTGACCCCAAAAAGTGTGTGTGTAGAGAGCTTCATGTAGACACCATCAGCAGCCATCCCCCCACTGTCTGCCTGACTTGAGACAAGTGACAAGTATGCTCTCTACCTGGAACCAAGGACATGACCTGTCCACTTCTAAATGGAAAGAAGGCACAACAACATGGATCTAAGAGACCTTGATGTCAGCATCAAGGTGGAGCAGGAAGTTAAAGAAGCCTCTCCATCCATATGAAGAAATGCTTTTACTTAAACACAAGGGGAAGATTCGTTGATTATTAACGAGGACATACCTGACAGGGACTGAAGCTGCTGCCCAAAAATCTAATTGCTTTCAGAGGGATTGCCAACACTGCCCAAGTCAGTGCCCCCCAGAAGATGCCAGTAACTATGCCACCCACCACTGGCACACAGCCACTCCTGCTGTGATCTCCAACTCATCCATCACAAACACTAAAAAGCTACAGCAGAGTTACAGTTGCAGTGCACTGGTAGTAGGGGTGACATTCTCTATGATCCTAGGCTCAGACAGGTCCAAAAGTGCATCCAACCCAACCACATCCAGATGGACTTAAATGTGAACAGGTGCAGTGCAACCTCCTACGTGGCAGAGAAATACACAACTTATCTGCCACAACTCCCTCTCTGGTAACCTTGATCATCCACCGAGAAGGAATAGGAAATTGATGGAGAACACTGAATACCTTCCTGCCACTACTACTCTGAAATCTAACTTGGAATGGTTTGACAAGATTTCACTTCAAGCTGTCAGAGGAAGATATGAAGTGTAGTGCAGGTATAACAGCTACAAAGACTGGTTGACAGTAAAAGATGCCACAACCTCATGTTAAGACAATGTAGTAGTTATGGAGGAGATTTTATGCACATTTTAATCTCCTCAGAAACAGTCTCATGTCATGAGGAGCTGAAGGAATCATGGGAATCCAATGCCATCTGTCTCAGAAAGCTTGGCTTCCACTTTTGCCACCCCGCCCCCCCCCAATGAGCTAGACAGGGAGAAAGTCCTCACCCCATCAGCACTGGAGGATGAGTCATTTCATGACATATGCGCAAAGCCAGACAAAGTAAAGCTGGAAAATAATGACAGGCCTGTGCTGGGCCCAAGAACGGCATTAAAAACAGATCCCCATAACAAATACCACAAATGGAACTCTGTGGCTCCAAGATTTAAATAATCATCAGATATTTCATACCCAGGCTGTGGACTCTGGCACAAGCTCACTCCACAACTCTCTCTCTATACAAAGATGGCTGAGGGATTAGACCTTAGGAGATGAAACATCAGCCTTGTGTACCCCTACTGTTGACTAGATAAATTCAAGGGGCTACTCTTCATGATCAGCTTGAGAAAACTCAGAACCAAGCTGATCAGGTATAGAAACTGTAATGTGACTATCTTGTTGTATGAGGAATATATATTTTATAATATCTAGTTAAAAGCAATTTTGTTCATTATACGATGTCCATTCCTTCTAAAAGTTTACTCTGATTAATGGCCTCATGGAGATAGAAATACATTTCCAGTATCTGTGTTGTATACTAACCATTCTGAAAAATACTCCGATGTCACATGGTGTCAGAAGTGGCATAAAACATTTGAAGAAGTGAAGGAACATATTAAAGAGTTCGTGTGTTTGGAAGTAAAAATATACAAATTTCAGAAATGTCTCAAACTGAAGGAATTCCCTCTGCAAGGACATTTCACTTTCAACTGTAAGCTTTAGAACCAGAAATTCATTATGCGCCTCGCAGGACGTCCATAGCAGAGAAGCCTTTAAAGTACAGTGTATCACACTTCTATGAGTTCCTAGGGAAAAATCTTGAAGGTAGTCAATTCTTACTTTTCAAGAAAATAAGAAAGATAATCTACCACAGCAGCAATAAGAGAGAATGTCAGGAACTAACATATGACTAGAAAGAACTTGCCTTTTATTCATCTGCTATTCGCAAGACAACCCATCACAACACAAAGCCACATATCTCATTGTGTCTCAACTACCAAGCCCAAAAGGCAAAACTCTCCACAACTCAATATTTTGGTCACAGGAGACTCCATTGTGAGGCACTGATGTCCATCTTACCAGGCTAGATAAGGAGAAGATTACAATTAATTGCCTGTCAGGGGCCAGGATCCAACAGATCATGCAAGCAATTAGGTCACTTACCCCTAAGTGCCAGTAAAACTCAGTCATAGTCCACGTGTGCATGAATGACCCAAGACGTACCTTCTTGGACTATATGAACAGAAACATGATGGATTTCTCAGAATGTGTGTCATAGGCAGGTATGAGCCCAGCACTGAGCAGCATTCCACCGTCTCCAAGGACGGTGTCACAATACCAACAGAAAATGACTGACTTTAACAATTGGTTTAACTACTGGTGTCATTCCAAAGGGGTACAACACTTGCCAGCCTGGGAGGACCATGGTTGACAGGCCACTCTGCTTTGCCAGAAATGGTCTTCACCTGTCACTTCTAGACTTTCAGATACTGGCTAAAACATTATCCACCTAGTAGTGCCTTTTTTAGCCATTGCCAAACAGACAAACCTTCCAACATAACAAAAGCTACTCAGGACAAGCTAAAGGTGTTACTGCTGTATGCTGAGTCTCAACAACTGCTACACATCTGCAAGTCAAACAGCACAAGGGACACCTGATCGGGAGAATCAAATTCAGTCTGCAACTCAAACAAAACATGCTGGAGAAAGAGATATGTGGCTCACAGATTGCCCCTTCTTTGGAACAGGCTTCCTATTCTCATTAAGAACGACCCTTCTCTGTCCCTCTTCAAACACAGTTTGGATCAATGGATGGGGAATTGCAAATTCACACCTGGGGTAGCACCTATGTCCCTGATGGACAGGGCTAATCTGTAACATATTCAAGGCACAGGCACAAACCTAAGTCATCCTTCTGCCCCTAGGGGCCATATACTGGGTAAAATAAAATAGTTGTGTAAAATCCTACCATAACCATAGATGTCCTTCTCTTCCATGTTGCAGTATTCTAGTTGCGGGATTTCCTGCCCTCAGGCAACTCGTGTGTCGACTCCTGTACAAAAGTTTCAGCTTGGCTGTTGCAGCGTGCATGGGACGTCAGACGTAAGGCCATAAACCAGGGGCCTTAAATGTAAAGTCTGCATGCACAATCCTCAGAACTTGAAGGCCAGCAGATACAGAAAAATGCCCAGCAGGAGGAATGCCAGTGGGGGCAGGTGTGTGGCCTTGGTGTCATTTAATAAGCTTAATTAGATCCAGGACTAAGTTTGGACTAAAGGAGAAAGTATAGGGGGTAATGGTGGGTAGGACGGAATGCTACAACATGGAAGAGAAGGACATCCATGGTTATGGTAGGATTTTACATAACTATTCTATGTCCTTCTATTCCTATGTTGCGGTATTCTAGTTGGGGGGGAGTACAACAGTTTAGTTGTACGAAAGGGAGGTGGATGCTGAAGAGAATTCTACAAAGCCTTGTAGGATGGCCCTGGCGAATCCTGCCCTAGCTCTGGAAACTTGTTCCAGTTTGTAATGCTTGGTGAAAGTGTGGACAGTGGACCAAGTGGCTGCTTCCATGATGGATGCCATGTCCAGGGCTTTCATGAATGCCCTGGAGGAGGCCACCGCCCTAGTGGAATGGGCCTTTACTCCCAATGGAGGGTTTTTACCATGGTGAGTGTAACAGAGACAAATAGTTTTCCTGATCCAGCAAGCGATGGTTTGTTTGGAGACTGCCTTGCCCAGGGCTCTGGGGTGAAAGGAGACAAAGAGCTGCTTAGACTTCCCAATGGTTCTGGTTTTGTCCAGGTAGAATCTAAGTTGCCTGTGCACATCCAAGGAGTGCAGTATACTCTCCCCTTCATTACAGGGGAGGGAAAGAAAGTGGAGTAAGTGGATAGATTGGTTTAGAAAAGCCATTGACCACTTTGGGCAAAAAGGAGGGATTGGTCCGTAGGGTGACCCTGTCTTTGTGGAAGGTGGTGTAGGGAGGGCAGGCCATTAAGGCCTGCAACTCTGAGATCCTTCTGGCTGAAGTGATGGAACACCGTCCTGCTGGTGGCTAAGTACACATCTGTAAGGAAGAAGACCCAGCTGATTCGAAAGGGTGCTGGGTTAGTGTTTCCAGGATGTAGTTGAGGTCCCAGGGTGGAGGAATAGGTTTCTTTGGTGGCCTCATATGTAAGACCCCTTTAAGGAAGAGCTTTATGTCAAGCCTGTCTAGCAATGCAGGATCCAAGGGCAACCAGGTTGATATAGCGGAAAGGTGTACTTTCACTGAAGAGTATGAAAGTCTGCTTTTAATCATTTGACACACGAGTGAGAACAAGGGGGGCATCCACGGAACAAGGCTCCCTTCCCTTGTCCATACACCACTTAGTAAATCTTTTCCACTTGGCTAGGTAAGATTTTCTGGTGGTAGATTTCCTTTCCTCCCTCAGGATTGAAAGCACGCCCCCTGAGTAGTGGTATCTGAAGGGAATCAAAGGTTTATCATCCACAGAGTCAGGGATAACATCTGCAAGTGTGGATGAAGGAGAGTTCCTTTGTCTTGTGTCAGTAGGTCCACCTTGTAGGGTAACGTAGTGATTGCCCTTGGCTAGACTGAGAAGTAGGGGGAAGCAGTGCTGCCTTGGCCAGTAGGGTGTCACTAACAAGATTTTTGGTTTGTCCTTCTGTATTTTCAGGAGGACTTTCTGAATCATTGAAAAGGTGGGGAAGGCATAAAGAAACTTCCCCTCCCAAGAGATGCTGAAAGCATCTATCTCCATGCTAGAGGGGAGTGTGTCTTTGAGCATTAGGTCTGCAGCTGCTTGTTCTGGGGGAGGCAAACAGGTCTATTTATGGAGTACTCCACCAGTGGACTACGTCTAGGAAAATACCCCCTTGCCCAGCATCCATTCATGCTGTGGTGAGGGGGTCCTGCTTAGGAGGTCTGCTTGCTTGCTTCTCCTGCAAGGGGATGTAGGTCACCTGCAGGACCAGGTTGTGGTGAGAGGATAGGCTTCATATCAGCAGGGTCAGCCTGCACAGCTGGTAGGCCTTTTTTCCTCCTTGTTTGTTGAAATACCACATAACTGTGGTGTTGTCGGATACTATCCAGAGTACCCCTGGGACCAGAAGGGGAATAAAGGTCTTTAAGGCTAGGAAGACAGCTGTAATTTCCCTGATATTGATGTGATTGCACTGTAGAAAGGGGTGCCAGTTTTCCTGGACCCTGTAGGATGCCAGAATTGCACCCCAACCTGAATCTGAGGCATCTGTATGCATTGTTTGAGTTGGAGTGAGTGGTTGCAGTGGGAGCCCCGGGATATAGGTGTTGGGACCAAATGCTTTTGAGGTACCATTGTAGCTTGCGCATATGCATTCTGGCCAGTGGTAGCATGGGAATAGTTGCTGCCATTATGCCCAGGAGACGCAGGAATTGCCTTGCCGTCACCTTCTGGGAATGGAGGGTTTCATGGAAGTGGGAAGTTAGGGATAGAACCTTTTACTGTGGGAGAAAGTCCTTCATTTTGTCCATCCTGATTCTGCAACCTAGGGAAATCTTGTCCTGGCCTGGGTTCAAGGAGGACTTTGGGAGGTTGATGGTAAACCTCAGATTTTGCAGAAGGGACATGGTGAAGTGCAGATGCCTTGAGAGGGTATCTTTGGACTCTGCTAGCATTAAGATGTCTCCAGATAAGGGTAAATCTGGATTCCCTGCATTCTACAGAAGGCAATGGCTGGGGCTAGCACTTTGTAAAGACTCGAGGGGCAGTGGATAAACCAAAGGGCAAGGCAGTAAACTGGAAATGAGAGGATGGTCCAGAGAAATGTAGAAATTGTCTGTGGGAAGTCCTGATGGGTATGTGAAGGTAGGCTTCTTTTAGGTCTAGGATGGCCATGAAGGCCTTGGCTGGAATAAGAGGTAGCAGAGTGGGTAGCGACAGCATTTTGAAGGAGGGTACTTAAAAGTGTAGGTTTAGAAAGGAGATATCTAAAATGGGTCTCCAGGGGCCATCTTTTTTGGGGACCAGGAAGAGACGAGAATAGAATCCCTTTCCTTCCTGTCCTGAGGGGACAGGTTCTATGGTGCCTAGCTTTAGAAGTTCTGACAAGACTTGTGGGAAGAGATTAATTTGTTTTTGGGGGAGAAAAGGAATACTTCTCCTGGGTGTTTTTTCTTTCCAGGAAAGGAAGTACCCTTTTGGATAATGGATAAAACCCATTGATCTGTGGTGATGGCTTGCCAGAGGGGGAGACAGTGCAGAAGACGTGCAGAGAGTGGTAGGTGGGCTAGGCAGTCACACATTATTGGGGCCTCCACTATCCTGAAAGGGTTGTCTGGGTTGAGGAGGTGGTGCATTAGGTCAGGATGAAGTAGGTCGTCTTACCCCTCTTCTAGACCTGGAAGACGAGGCAGCTGCCTGAGGAGCATTGCACTTTACAAAAGTGGTTTTAGCAGAGTAGTTCCTGTAATATTTGGGAATGGTGGACAGCAGGAGATGCTTGATGTCCTGCTATTCTTTACTTTTTTCCTGCATATTTTTGAAGAGATCTGCAGATTGTTTTCCATAGATGAAGTTGTGATCCAGGGGGGCATCCAATATTTTGGACTTGAAGTCCTCAGTTAGATTCTGGAGTCTTAGCCAGGAGTATCTCCTAAGGACAGAAGCAGATGCTGCAGAGCAGCCCGATGCTTCTGCAGCAGCATAGCTGCATCTAATTGAGTACCTGGCTACTTGTTGAGCCAAGGACAGTTTGGAGGCCATGTCAGCCTTAATGGGACTGTCAGGCAAAGAAGCCAGCATGGAGGAGGCCTGAGATGTGGGTCTGATAATTTATGGCTCTGAATGCCAAAGTGGAGCATGTGTATGCTTTCTTTCCCATCCTATCCATATATCTGCTATATTTATTAGTGGGTAGGAGGGAGGCGGAACAGCAGTCTACACTGTTTATCAGGAGCAGTGGCAATAACAGCTGGGTTTGTCAAGGGAGGTCTGACTAGGACTTTTTGCTCCTCTGGCACATTATAGAAGTGGTCAGGGCACTTGGGGGCTGGAGGCTGGGGCCTTAGAAGCTGAATTGAAGGCATTCAAGTAAGCAGGAAGCACAGGAGGGACAACTGAGGGGGAGGGCGATTCCACTTGAAGTAGCTCAAAGTACCTCTTTTGGGTGTCAGTCATTTGGGAAGTATCCCATTTGAAGTAATCCTTCATCTTGGTGATGGTCTCACCAAAGGTAATATCCTCCAGGGGAGAATCCCCTTCAACAGATTCTTCATCAGGGGAATAATATTAATGGGGAGAAGCAATCTGAGAAGTATATGAAATGGAGTCCTCTGAGGAAGAAAAGGAAGACTCATGCTCTTCCTCCCTAACCTGAGAGGTCATGGGTGGGAGGGAAGAGGCAGAAGCAGGCCTAGGGCTCAATAAAGGCAGAGTAGGGGGGGGCTGAGGCTGAAGGCCTAAGGGCCACGAAGGCCTGCATTAGTGAGGAAGTGAAAGCCTGCCAATCTGAAATGGTTTCTGGAGAAGAGGAGATATGCTTATTTTTTGTTTCTTTTTGGAGGTAGGAACCGGCCTGGCATCTGACTTTGAAGACAACATTTCCGAAGGCTGGACCCCGGTCGGAAGTACCACAGAATCTGGTTTCCCCTCGACATCAATGAAAGTCCATGTCTGGGCAAGCTCTGAGGATGTGCCGGTTATCAGCTGTGCAACGGCTTCCTCAAGGGTAGTCATTGAAGTCGACAGAACCACCAAGCGCTCAACTCCTAAATCAGCAGTTGGTGGGGCGTCGGAAAGCGTAGTGGCAGGTGAGGAAGGCCTAGGAATCTTGGCCTTCTTTCGCGGATGTTTGTGTTCAGCCTCCGATGCGGGATCCATTCTAACAGCTAACCGTTTTAGGCGCTGGTTTTCCAGGTAAAGGTTTTAAAGTGACCAGACGGCTGCGCAGGGTTTTCAGCACAAATGATTGACAAATTGAGCAGGAGGAATGGTCGTGCTCACGGCCTAAGCAAAAAACACACCTATCATGGGCATCTTTAATGGGTATCTGGCACCAGCATTGGCACTTTCCAGTTTTACCTGACATCAGTTAAAGGCTACAACAACTAAGCCTAAGCAATAACAATTAGCAAAACAAGAAAAATAGAAACCCAATGGGTTACTTAGCTTTATTGATGTGACATCTGTGAAGGAGCGATTGTACGATGCGTAGGTCATCTGCGGCTGAAAAGTTCTGAGGATTATGCCTGCAGACGTCACATTTAAGGGCCCTGGTTTACGGCTTTATGTCCGACATCCCAAGCACGCTGCAACAGCCAAGCTGAAGCTTTTGTATAGCAGCCGACGTACGAGCCGCCTTGGGGCAGGAAATCCCACAATTAGAATACTGCAACATAGAAACAGAAGGACATCAGATATTACCGGATAGGCTTGTAAGGGCTCTTAAGGCATTAGCCTAGTAATCTCCTGCAAACCAATGAACAAGAGCACGTTACTACATTAACTACATATGCTTATGCCACTGACCTAAAGAACCAAGTCAAAGGTGGTTCAATAGGTGAGCCACAGGACTCAAGACAGTTTATGGGAAAAGAAATGATGAAACAATCTACACATTATTAATTGAAGACATGAACTTATCAAAAACTGAGTGTATGCAGAGCAAGTGATATTCCAAAATGTAAAGTAATTGAGAAAATTGGTTTAGTGGAATGAATATGAAGAGAGTAAAAAAAAAAAAACTGAGAATATGTTCTAACAGGAACTGAGAAGACAGAACCAGAAGGTATAAAGAAAAAAAAAATACTGCATCTGATATTCAAGCCTCATGTTCTATATATGTCGATATAGGCATGAGAAGAAGCACTTCCCTGCTTTTAACGTTTGCAGAACCTACACTAGAAATGTTTTTCAAAGATATACACATGAAAAACAAGT
Organism: Protopterus annectens; assembly: GCF_019279795.1. Classification (NCBI taxonomy): domain Eukaryota; kingdom Metazoa; phylum Chordata; order Ceratodontiformes; family Protopteridae; genus Protopterus; species Protopterus annectens. Next base: position 74,282,464 of record NC_056739.1, on the reverse strand, counting down.
ATGCTTAAAATAACTGCATGTTGCTGAACAGAAACAAAAAATGATCTGTCTGCTACAACATTTACAGTGCACAGTTGTTGTCTTTCAGCTTTTCCCGGTTAGGGGTCGCCACAATGGAACTCCGGTCTGCTAATGATTGCCAGTTGATTTTCACGAACGCCGAGGTGCCAGCTCGACGTTCAACCTTCAACGAAGGCACGCCTATTTACGCATGTCTTTCGAACGCCCACCCAACCGTGGGGAGGACATGCAGACTCCACACAGAATGCACTCCAGCCGGGAATCGAACGGGAGAACCTCTTGCTGTGAGGCAACAACGCTACCGCTGCACCACCACGGACGTCATTTAAAGTGCACAGCTAATATGATGAAATCTGAAAATGCACAGGGACTGAGATGAGTGCAAATCAGACACCTGGCAAGAAACATTCAGAATTAACAAGAAAAATACTGAGGAGGAATTTAGAAACACTACCATGAGACAGTATTTTTTCACCTAGTTTTATGGTACCAATTTTGCTGCATTACCCACAGTCTGTGAAACTAGCTGAAAATAATAATAAAAAAACAAACTTTCTGTTAGTATGATAAGGGTTTATGAATAAGAGACAACTGCAGGTTGTAATATTTTGTCTGAAGACATTTTTGAAGTTCTGGAGCTAAAAGGCATTGAGAGAAGACTTGTTTGAAAACCGTTAACATGTTCAGGGCACTGAGTAAAGCAAACAGATCTAAAGCTATTGACATGAGAGTATAAAAATTAAAAAAAACCTTAATATCCTGTTTAAAACCATATCAGTGTCAGTAAATGCTAATGATACACCATAATGACTAAGCTGTGAGAAACAAGAGGTAAAATGAATTCATAGTTTGAAAGCAAACAGTGCATGAATGTATCAACAATCACAGTTGCACAGACATCTTGATTACTGTCCTCAGCCACATCACTGACATTCTTCATGACTATGACAAGTTAACAACTTAAGAAGTCCGCTAGAGAAAAAAATATGTACAAATAAAAGCAGATGTTGCACTTGTGAAGTATGACTTGTGGAATGTACCATTAGCTTTTGAAAGTAGACCAGTGAAGCTGAAGTGAACAGAGAATTTGGATACCATTAAGAATCCAGACAATTTTTAAATTGCTTTTATACCCCAGGCGCTCTGACGTCGGGGAAGGGGCGACATCAGCCGACGCCGGACCCAGACTTTGGAATCCGGCCGACCGAAGGGCTGCCTGAGGCAAGACAACCCATATGTGATGACTGCAGATGCATCCTTGAAGGACATCTGTGTTGATCCTCAAGAGCTGAATTAAATAATTAAGAGAGTGTCTATTGCTTAAAAGTCAGAAAGTGGTTGTAATGCTAAATTCTCCTTTGCCATACTAATTGCAATCCAGGTATTCTGATAGAAAAGCTTGAAATTGTACATGTAATACACATTAAAGTAGATGGAGATTCCTTGCACTTCAGTTTGGTACTTCACCGGCGCAAGAGGTATTGCAAAGAGTTGTTTCACAAGTAAATGAAGATTCAGAAGGTCATGTAGCTACATGAGTGATGCTCTATTAGTGTATGCAGAGTACAAAAAAATGACAGACTGGTAACAGATGCTGACTAGAGTGAGACAGTACAATACTAAGTTAAATATGAGTATATATAAATAGAATGATTAGTCTCAACTCCATGGGACCATATCCTAATATCAGTTAAACAGAAGCCTAACAAAGTCATAACAACTGTACAAATGCCAAAGCCAAAAGACAAGTAAACACTGCATAGGTTTCAAGGAACAAAATGGTACCTAGCAAAGTCTGCATCTAATATATAGAAGATAACTAAGCCTCACACAATGCAAGATGGAGGTTGGAAAGTACAGTTTTGTACCTACCATAAATGTAGATGTTAGAGTGCTAATACAGTTGCGGTAATCACATATGGGTTCTCTGCCGTCAGGCGGGTCCTCGGTCGGCCAAATTCCAAAGTCTTGGTCCGGCGTCGGTTGTTGTCACCTTCTTCCCTGACGTCAGTGCGACAGGGGTAAAGAAGTAACAGCCGACGCCATGTTCTCCAGTCTTTCTTGCCCCAGATGTCAGGTGCCCCCAAAAGGAAGGCAATAGATAAATTTTATATATATATATATATATATATATATATATATATATATATATGATATATACAAGCAATGCAATGTTATCAAAAAAAGAGTAGTTGCAAGCAAATACACCATATGAGGATAACCCAAAATAAGTTGTATGAGGAGGTGTTAGCCACTAGTCCTATACCTAGAGGGGAAGGAGGGAGGAAAACCTGTACTGCAGCTGTATTAGCACTCGAACATCTACATTTATGGTAGGTACAAAACTGTACTATGTTCATCGTGCATACAGCTGCAGTAATCACATATGGGTAGAATCCCAAAGCTACACACAGGGTGGTAGGCACTAGGTAGAACTGGGGTGAGCCAGAATGCCCTGCAACACAGCAGTAGCAAAGCCTGCTCTAGATTTGGAATATTAAGGCAGGTGGTAGTGTCTTGTGAAGGTATGTACAGAACTCCAAGTGGCTGCCTCCAAGATATCTTTGGTAGGAACTCCTCTGAGGAAGGCTGTAGAGGTAGCTGTGGCCCTGGTGGAGTGTGGTCTGATGCCTACAGGGACAGATTTCCCATGATAGGAGTAACAAAATCGTATGCAGTGGCCTATCCATTTAGAGATTGTCTGTTTGGTAACAGACTTCCCTTGAGCTCCTACAGCATAAGACACAAAAAGTTGTTATTTCCTGAAAGGCTTTGTTCTGTCCAAATAGTAACGTAGCTGTCTATGGATGTCTAAGGAATGTAGCAGCCTTTCCCCTTTGTTTTGAGGACTGGGGTAAAAGGTAGGTAAGTGTATGGCTTGATTTAAAGCTACCCTGGATACCACTTTAGGCATAAATGACGGGTTGGTTCGAAGGGAAACCCTGTCCTGATGGAAGATAAGAAAGGGCTGCACAGCCATGAGGGCTTGTAGTTCCGAAACCCTACGAGCTGAGGTAATGGCCAGAAGGAAAGCTGTTTTCCAGGACAAATATTGCAAATCTGTTGAGGCAGCTGTTTCAAAGGGAGGCAATGTTAATTTTTCTAGAATGTAATTAAGATCCCAGGCTGGCACTGGTTGTTTCCTTGGTGGTCTTATATTCTTAGCCCCTCTGAGGAATTGTCTTAAAAGTGGGTGAGAGAATAACGGTGGATCCATGTTGAATTCTGCAGAAATGGCTGAGGCATGGATTTTTATGGAGGAAAATGAAAGTCCACTGTTCAGCAGCTCAGCAAGATACTGTAATACCTGAGGCAAATTCAGTTTTCTAGGGTCCTGGCCTTTTTTCTCATTCCAAGAGCAAAACAGTTTCCATTTTGCGGAGTAAGTCTTCCTAGTAGATGGCCTTCTGGCCTCCAGAATGACATCCTGAACCTCTTTGGAGAGTAGGGTCTGCTGTGGTGTTAAGGAATTTTCCATGCAGCAAGACTGAGTGTTTTCAGCTGACTGTGAAGAGTTTTGTAGCTGTGCTGAGTTAGCAGAAGAGGCATTAGAGGTAGAGGCCAGGGAGGAGTATGTGTTAGACTTCTTAGGAGTGGGTACCAGTGCTGTCTTGGCCAGTCTGGAGCAATCAGTATCATCTTCGGTCTGTCTGTTCTTGCTTTTAAGAGCACCTTGGGTAAAAGATGGTTCCTGTGGGAGGCGAAGAGATCTATGTCTGGCCTTCCCCATGCTTGGATTATCTTTGTAAACACCTGTGGATGCAGCTTCCATTCGTGTGGATCTGTCATATTTCTGCTTAGATTGTTTGCCAGCGTGTTTTCCAAACCTGGCAAGTACTGTGCTTGAAGTTCGATTTGCCATTCCAGAGCCAAGTTCCAAAGTGTCATGGCTAGTCTACACAGGGGATATGAATGTGTTCCTCCTTGTTTGTTTATGTACCACATTACTGTGGTGTTGTCTGTTCTTATCAATAATTGCCCTGGATGCAGGAGGTCCTTGAATGCTGTAATTGCATTTATTACTGCTAGCATTTCTTTTTGATTGATGTGAAGGTGCTTTTCCTTTTGGGACCATTTTCCCTGAATGCACCTGCCTGTCATGTGCGCCCCCCAGGCGTAATCTGAGGTGTCTGTTGTGATGACTTGATTTGCTTGAGGCTTGCAGAATGGGAGACCTGTGTTTGTTTGACATGCTTGAGCCCACCATTGAAATTCCTTTTGCAAACATGGAATTATTGGTATTATTGTTTCCAAATTGTGGCTGTGTTGAGACCATAGGCTTTTTAGGTACCATTGAAGCTTTCTCATATGCAACTTTGCACATGGGATTAAAAGAATGCAAGATGCCATGAAGCCCACAGCCTGCAGGATTTTCCTTGCAGTAAGCCTGGTACAATTTGCTAGTGTTTTGAAGTACTGAGTTAGTTGCCCTTGTTTTTCTGGCGTGAGCGAGGCCATCTGGGTGTTTGTGTCCAAGTTGGCACCCAGGAAAGTTATTTTCCGAGATGGTATTAGCCTGGATTTCTCTTTGTTGATTGTGTATCCCAGAGAATTCAGTAACCGTGTTGCATAAGCCAGATGTTCCAGAAGAGTGTGCTTGCTGTCCGCTTGGATCAGGCAGTCGTCCAAATAAGGGTAAATTTGTATCCCTTGAAGTCTGCAGTAGGCAATTACTGATGCCAGGCATTTCGGGAATACTCTGGGTGCAGTAGATAAGCCAAAGGGCAATGCAGAGAATTGATAGTGGATTGAACCTGCAAGAAATCTGAGGTATCTTCTGCAGCTTTGTCTGATTGGGACATGCAGGTATGCCTCCTTGAGGTCCAATGTTACCAGCCAAAACTCCTTGCCCAGCATGGGAAGAAGCTGCTGTAATGTGAGCATCTTGAATTTTGGTGCAGTAGAAATGTATTTAGGATGGATAAGTCCAAAATGGGTCTCCAGTCGGTTCCTTTTCTTGGTACCAGGAAAAGTCTGGAATAAAAACCTTGGCCTTGTTCGTGAGTCAGAACCTCTTGAATGGCTTTCATGGTCCATGAGTTTTGTAATTTGTATTTGTGCCTCTGCCCTTTGATTGTGTGGCAGGTTTGGCATGCCTCTCATTTTTGGAAGTGTGTGAAAATGAAATCTGTAGCCTCTGTTTATTATGTCCACGATCCATTTGTCTGTTGTGATAATATGCCAATTTCCTGAAAACAGTGCCAGCTTTCCTCCCAAGGGAGCTGCCAGCTGAGATTTGCTTGGCATGAAAAGGGGAAAGTCATTGGGTTTGCTTTCTGTATTGTTGTGCACTGTCTTCGCCACCTCTTGGTGCTACCCTATATGATCCTTGAGATTGTCCTCTGCCCCCTGAGCGCCTGTATCTGCCTCTTTGGGGTTTGTCTGTGGCTGGAAAGGACCAGTTTTTTGTAGGCCAGTTTCTACTAAACGAGGTGGCTGTACCTGTAGAAAAGCCTTGACAGTTTGCATAGATTTAGCTTTTTCTTCCATTTTCTGTACTATCTCCTCAGCATTACTACCAAATAGCACATCCTTTTGTAAAGGAGCATCTAGTAGTTTAGCTTTAACATGATCAGGCAAGCTTTGTTCTCTAAGCCAGGCATGTCTACAAATGACTGCTCCTGTAGCAGCGGCTCTACTAGAGGCCTCTAAGGCATCATAACCGCATTGTAAGGTGTGTTTACCCACTTGTTCTGCACTATGTATCATATCCTGCAATTCCTTCAAATCTGGTTGTTCAGGTTGAGATATCTTGTTCCTTAATTGAGATAACAGAAACTGCTGATATTTAAGCATATGGAACTGACAATTTAAGGCCCTCATGGCTAGGGTGGTCGAGGTGTATACCTTTTTCCCCCACCTTTCTAAGGATCTAGATTCCCTTTCGGAAGGTAGTGGGTTTTTGGCAGTAGAGGCCTTCATTCCCTTGGGGCCTTGAGAAATGGTCTCAGGGTCAGTATTATGGCTTTTGAAAAGAAACTGGTGAGAGTTAGGGACTCTGTAATACTATCAGGTTTGACTGGTGCAGGAGGCAGGGAATCTGGATTGAGACAAGCCTCCGAGTAAACATCATCAAGTATGTCCAGGACAGGAGGAATAGCCAGAGGTCTGTGTTGAGGTAACAAAAGAAATTCCCTAAGCCTTTTCTTGGAATCAGAAAAGTCTTGGCCTTCCCAATGGAAGTGCTCCCTCAAGGTGTGCAAGGTTTCCCCAAAAGAAAAATCCTCTGGGGGAGATACAGAAGGAATGGACTGTTCTGCATCAGAATCTTCATAAGGGGAGTCCGAGTGTTCCTCCACATCAGAATGTTCTGAGAAAATGGAGCCCTGTTCAGAAGAGGGAGAGTCTTCCTCCACTCTGGGTCTCTTGTCTGGAGGGGGTTGCGAACCCCTGATATAGGAAATTAAATCCTCAGCCATTTTAAGCATCTGCTTTATAGGCATGGGGCCTGGGGATGGGCCCTGTGCAACAGGCCTCTTGGGATGCATGGCTGATTTGGACTTAGTGAAGGCCTTAATGGAAAAGGAAGAAGAGGGTCTAAATACACCCTGGGTGGAAGTGGACCTGTCCACATTAGGAGGCTCAACACTCACAGTGGTTTTGGTGGTTGTAGTCTGAGTTAGGGCCGAGGTACCAGCGGTCTTGGGAACAGAAGACACCGCCAATGAAGTGTCGTTCGTAGTCAGGGACTGCATAGGCGTCTCGCTGAGAACCGGACCACGTGCAGCCGGTTTTGGCATGGTGTCGGTGGAGACCGCGGACCTCACGTGTCGGTCCTTGTCCTTTCGTTTTTTGGACAAAACGGTAGTCGGAGTATCCAACGACATTTAATAATCAAAGGCTTTACCAAAATAATGTTGGGCGAACTCCGCCCGATGCTTAATAGTGCATTTATTGAAAGTAGCACAAAAGCGACAGCCCGAGACGTTGTGGTCTGGGCCTAAACAAGGTATGCAGAGGGAATGGAAATCCTTATGCGGTATTTGCTTCCCACAAGAAATACAATTGTTAACTTTGTCTGACATCGGTCTGAGGCAAGACCTCCAACGGGGCACTTAGCTTTAAAGAAGACTTCGGTTTCCAATTTTTCGTAAATTCAGGAGCTGGCCGACCGGCACATGCGAACTGCTTCTGCTTCGGGCACCGAGCGGCAAAAAAGACTGGAGAACATGGCGTCGGCTGTTCCTTATATACCCCTGTCGCACTGACGTCAGGGAAGAAGGCGACAACAACCGACGCCGGACCAAGACTTTGGAATTCGGCTGACCGAGGACCCGCCTGACGGCAGAGAACCCATATGTGATTACTGCAGCTGTATGCACGATGAACATCAGGAAGAGTTTTGAAATATTTAAGAAACTGGTTAAGAGATGTATCCGAATTAAAATACTACAATGTGTATAGGTTAGTTGTATAGCAAGTAGAACCTAATCAGAGTGGCACTGTTAGTCAACAGCATTTACAGACCCACAAAAGACAGGTATACAAATAAAAAAATGGAGATGTGAACACAGTACAGATGTTTGAAGTTTCTTCAACATGCCCATAGAAATGTCCAGGTGTAAACTACCCTTAAACCACTGCAGCACATATTCCAAATGTCTCTGTACAACGCACCACCAAGATGGCAGAGGATGTTACTTCACCTACTGAAGTACGATCTCAAAGTGAAATGTAGTCCAGAAAAGGAGATACATACATCAGATTCAGTACAGCATACTTACCACAGAAACACAAAAGTTACTGTAAGAACTACACATTCTTTGAGTAATGCTGCTGTTTACCAGTGACAGGACAAGTAGTAAAATATGATTTCAGAAATACAGCTACTGAAAAAAATTACAGCGAGAAGCTGGCCACAACAAAAATCGTCAGTAAAGAAAGAAATTTAGCCTTTTTTCTTTCAAAAAATAATGTTCAAAGCTGACAAAACAATAGCTAGTAATCAAATAAGAAAACAAATGCTTGAAAAGGATACATAAATCAACATGGAAAGAAAAATCAACCTGTACAATGCAATGGCCATGAATGTGCCAATTGCAGTAGTCCCCCCCCAATTGCAGTAGTGCCATAACTATAATGCAGAAGAAACATCAAGTGATGATGCATTTCATGGTGATCTTGGTAATAAAAAGCATCATCATCCATGGAATCTATCTGGAATATTACTGCTTTCATTTAAAGAAGCTGCATGTCTCATGTGTGTACATTACTTTTCCAAGTAACAATGAAATAACCAAACTCAAACACAATAATTAAACACGCTATTAACAAATTAGACAATAGATTAATGACGAAGGAGATATCTGATGTTGCCATATCTGACAATGGTCATAAAACAAATCAGGAATTCAATAAGTCTGTGTGCGAATGAATTCAGACATAAAATGTCCATCTCATTATCTGCAGTCAAATAGGCATACAGAACTACTCAGAGAACAATCTTTTGAGAAAGAACAGTTACAAATGCCAAGAGGATTAATTCACAGTCTGGAATAAAGGGACACACTAATACAGAGATGTGGTCTCTCACCAACTCAAATGTTAGTGGACAGAAGGCTGGAAAGCAAATTATGTACTTCAGTAACATTACTAATACCTGAAAACAGATATGAAGTAAAGGAACGCTGGAATGAACTCAGCAGAAACAGATGTGATGCCATACTTGACATTGCATAATACCAGCTTTGCAAACTGAAAATACAGTAAAAATATGGAAACCTTGGGAAAGTTTGCAGCCCAATGCTGAGTAAGTGGTAAAGTAGGTGATACAAGATCCTACGCTGTTCATGAGGAAGACGAAAACTGCATACGAGAAGAATCACAGATCTGTATAAAACAAATCAATGTCGCTACCAGTAATGACACAGGAAAATAGTCAGTGAGAACTGTGGTAGTCAAGAGCTACAAAGGAAGGCTTTTCTACTCATGACTCCATCTAAAGCTCCAGTGCAGTAAGAAACTTCATAAAAGGCTGATTAGATGTTAAGAGTGAAGTCCTAACATTCTACATCTGGAAGATCATTGAAGAAACCAGACAAAATAGGATCAGCTTAAAAGTTGACATTGATATCAGAGACCGAAAAGTTCTATTTATTAAAATTTCTTGAATGTGTGCAAGTCTTATTTGACAAAAAACATACTTAGAAATCAAAGTTTATTTTAAAATCAGTAGTGTAACAATGTGTGCTACCTCATAAAATGTACAATATATTTTAGGACAAGAAAGATAGATGATGGAGTACATAAGGTCCATAGCTTTAAGTGCTAATGCCCAGCACCAGGGAATTTGGATGTCCTGGTACACTTTACTCTTAAAAGTTCACTCTGATTAATTACAAGCTCATCCCCAGTGTCTGTGGTGCATACTGAGCATTTTGACAAACATCTACAGGTTATACACTTCCATGGGATGAGGATGGCAATGAAGGACTACAGTTAGAGTGAATGCACTACAGTTCAACCCTTGACAAATCTAAATGGTCAAAGATAGTACAGATATATCTTCTAGGAGCCATCTACCCCAGCCAGTCCTCCAAGCAAAAGACCAGGTGAAATGTCACTCTACCTGCCAAATATCAGTAAGAACATTCCCACCAGTCCTTCCCTACACTCTTCATGAATTTGGAAATGCAGCCAGAGAATATAAAAATGGCATGCAGATGTAGAACATTTTACTGTCAATATCAAGCTATGACTCATAACTGTCTTTCGGCTTCTCCCATTAGGGGTCGCCACAGCCGATCACTGGTCCGCAGAAGATATGACTCATGCGAGTGGCAAAAATGAACACTTGTGTGCAGTGATAAATGGGCTTTATGTAATATGCAATGTTATGTGTTTTTCAGGGGTGCACTTCTTTTCCTGCCTCTAGGAACTTATGGAAAAAACAAGCTGAAATGTTGAATTATGCAGAAGATAAGCACAGTCATAGGAGGAATCAGGGATGCCACCTATGTCGGAGTACCTCTGGAGTGGTCAAAATAGGTTCATAAATGGTTACTAGTCTATTAACCCAAGAGCCCTTTTAATCCCAGCCAAGCTTACTCCAAGTTTAACAAAAGACTGCCGATGTGTCAATACCTCAAGGAATTTTATGGTTATGATATAGGCTTGTACACATCAAGCATTCACAGGATGCCTCTGTCCATTAGGGACAGAAGTGCCAAACTAGGGGTAGATTTACAGTTTCCCATTCATTGGTCCAAGTTACATTTGAATAGAGTTATGGATGAGCTTTGCTTCACATGGATGGGAAGCTGTTCCACAGAAGGGGTATAATCTTTGAGACACACACTTGTCTGTCCAGCATATCCTGTTTATGTTGCTGATGAGGTTTAGGTCCTTAAAACAAGATATTTGTTTTGCAGATGTGATCAGAAGATGGGTGGCCGCTGTGGTGCAGTGAGGGCGGCCGCAGTGGTGCAGTGGTTAGTGTTGCTGCCTCACAGCAAGAGGTTCTCCGGTTCGATCCTCGGCTGGGGTGCCTTCTGTGCGGAGTCTGCATGTCGTCCCTGTGGTCATGTGGGTTTCCTCCAAGTGCTCCAGTTTCCTCCCACATCCGGAAGACATGCTGTAGGTGGATTGGAGACACTAAATTGGCCCTAGGCGTGACTGCATGCATGTGTGTGCCTTCTGTGGAAGGTTGGGCGCTGGGCTGGCAAGTGTGTAAAACTCTACTGCCAATTATGAGCAGAGATGTGATCCGCTGTGGTGACCCCTAACCGGGAAAAGCCAAAAGAAGAAGATCAGAAGATGCCCTGGAGGCTGTAGGAGACACAGCTCAGGGATAAGGCTTTGGGATAGTCTGCACAGGACTTGTTTACTCTCTATCGTTTTGTTAACACTGCCCCTCAAAAACAATACGTATGCAGTAGTTTAGATGATGTATGTTAAGCACACAGCTAGGTAACTTAAAATAAAGCCAAACGTATTTTTTAACTTTAAAAGAGAAGATGGCAACTTTTGCAATAAAACCAGCAATGGGTATAATTTATTAAATAATAATACAAGCAAACAAAAAAAGAGCTTTAGGTAAGTTCCAAAATGGCCCATGAAAGGTTGACAATAAACGTTAGAATATTTTACCGAGGAAGCAGTTACTAATGTCTTAATAGATGAGAAAACATGTAAATGAATTGTAAGAAATTCATGTACTGCATTTGAAAGAAAGATTCAGTTACATCTGTGAGGCATCTCCAGTTTGTTTCAAAGGACATTTTCAGGGGTTAGGCTGCATTTCAGATGTTATTTTATGACTAGTGCTGATTGCTAATCCATTCTCCTTTATATGTACATAACAGCAGCTATTTTTTGAAGAGTTACATGGAAATGTTTTGGCAAGACAGCTTTTTTTATTATCATAAATTTTACCAGTTCGTACACACACACAGACATTATACCTTTCAAATGTCCCTGATTTTGACTCAAATTTTTGTTCTGTCCACCTTAATCATTCTAAACCTGATGACTTCTGGAGAAGACAGTGAATTACCCTTAACAAATGACAATAATTAGAGTTATAGACTTTAACTTCAGAAAATGTTTATTAATTCACATTCTTATTCTGTCAGTGCCTCAAGTTAACTGTATTAATACTTTAAAACTGTAGCTGACTGTCCCTGATTATTTCTAGACTTGTTCCAGAATCTGTTGAGAGCTATGACAGGAATTTCTTTAAGGATTTGTGTCTTCCCTCCTTTATTATGACCCTTTTATGGAAATTTGTTTAACTTAACTAAAATGTCTTTCTTCTTTAATGGAAAATATGTACTGAAATGTAGGGGGTGCAGCACTGGAGGCAAAATTTGCTCCCAACTTTTTACAGGATTTTTGGAAGAGAAGCACTTTTATGAAGACGTGTTTTACTAATACTGCTCCTTTTTACAAGCATTTTACAACAATACTTTTTACCAATAAACAGAAAGAAGCAGATTTTAGAAGCTTTTCTGAAAGGATGCACAGAATTAAGTTTGATGTCAATTTTACTTATTAACATTTGACCACAAAGAATAGAATACTTGGGTGTTTTAAGTCTATATACAATCTAGCATCATCCAAACAGCTCTACATACCATGCACTAACGACACTTTGCATTGAAAGTGTACACATTCCCAGCATTTAATACATTTATTACGTTATGGAAAGCTCATTTGAGCTAAGAAAACAAACTGAAAAAGTGACTTCCAAAGGGTCACTGAAGGCATTATACAATTCTTATGTGACAGAGGTCATATCAAATACAACCTGTTAGTCATGTCATTAAGTATCCTACATAAATGCCCCAAGCCTAATGGATTGGGTTGCCTCTTGGGTTATTTTTGTTAAGAAAACAGAGGTTCGGTTTGTATAAGAAAAGATTCTACTAATTGTGCATGAAATAAATGGTTAATGTTTTAATACTGCTGACTGGCAGGGCTGTTGTATGAAGGCTAAAGTACTTAACACATGTTGTCCTTACAGCTTTTACTATACAGGACAGATTAAGACAAGTACATGTTAAAACTGAGGAACACATTAGAGAGAAAAATGCAGGACATATACATGCACACATTTTATATATATGTATGTATATGTATGCATATATAGATATATATATATATATATATATATATATATATACACACACACATACACACATTTTATATATATGTATGTATATCTATGCATATATAGATATATATATAGATATATATATATATATATATACACACACACATACACACATTTTATATATATGTATGTATATCTATGCATATATAGATATATATATAGATATATAGATATATATATATATAGATATATACACATATGTATATATATATATATATATATATATATATATATATATATATATATATATATATATATATAGGTTTACTATCAAAATGTCGATCGCCCCTTGCCAACACCACTAACACGAACTCCAAACTGCGATTGTTGATAATGTCGAACACAGATATTCCGAAATGCATAATCTCGCCCCCCCCCCCCCCTTTTGACCCATGGTAGCACTTGTTTTGTGGTGTAGCGGTCGGAAATGTCTACATTCGTTGTTTTTTGTCGATATCTTGAGGAATCGGCATTAAGGCTTTCGCATAAAGGAGTCGACAGTATGCACATTCAATGATGGGTGATCGACATTTTCATAGTAAACCATATATATATATATATATATATATATATATATATATATATATATATATAAAGCACACATATATACATGCATATATATTGGATATCGGAACGTGTATATGAATCATCCCCTCTTGTCAAATACATGTTCTGTGTTTTGACTAACATGTTTACCACCAGGACTGCACTGAACACAAGCTCTTGGAATAACGAGTTTAATGAAGTTTCCCTTATTCCCAGCACTGCCCAATCTCACAGGCAGTACATCTATACAGTTGTGGGGGTGAGACAGGCACAGCCCTTCACAGGGAGTGGTTCGGGAGGCTTGCTGTCCTGAAAAATCTTTTTTTTTGCTGCTATTATGCTTGAGTCAATGATGATGTCGATTAATTGTACTGTTCCCATTTTATATGGGTAGACTTTGCTCCCCCTTAGCTCCAGTGTGAGGTTTTTGCCCCCCCTCAACTTATATATAAATCAACTCCACAGTTTTAACAGTTTTCCAAACTGTGAATGGGCAACCTATTCCTGTAATACAAGTCAAAAGTGAAAGCATAACATAAATACTAAAGTTAACCTGCTCCTATGGAGAAGAAACTGAAAAAAAATTCAGAAACTGAAATGTCCATTAATGGACTAATTAAACAGCATGCAAGATATTCAGGACAGCATGGCATGCACTCTTTTTCCAGAGCTAACAAATTATTTAAATAAAATCCTAGGGACAAGTCATGCTTTCTGAATGACTGGATTTTTTTCTGGGGTTCATTAAAATATTAGTTTTATTCTTTCTTTTGTGTTTCCTTTCTATACTGGTAAGCTCACATACCCAGACTCCTGCTCTCAACTACACCCATTTATTAAACTATCAATGTATACTGTGAAGGTGGTCAATATCTGGCTGTCAGGATCCAACAGCTATCATTTTTGATAATGTGGGGGGCTCTGTACTGTTGTAATGTCACCCTACAATTAATGTGCAAGGCCTTCAGAACAAGCTGCATAGATGTGAGCCCACAAACATTCTATGCAGAGGAATGTCTCAGCATTACTAGGCCACAGTGCGGACAGGTCCTTTTTGTCTTCCAGAATGGGGTAGAAAGCACGAGAGGGTCCCAACTGCCTGGCTTGCTAACTGAGCCAGAGTCACCTTGTCATCAGGGTAGCTATCAGTCAAGTGCATGGGTTCACTGAATTTCTTGCGTGCGAGTGTTATGACATTGGAGAACTCATTGATTTAAACAAAATCAGACTGGACAAAACTGTACTACTCTTCAGAAACATTTCAGTTATTTTAAGAACATGAACATATTTTAAAGTAGAGAACAAAACAAAACTGGGAGGCAAAGTTCATTTATAAAGCATATGAAACAAAAACAGTTCACAGTCTTTAATGGAAAGAATATTATAAAATTAATGAAGGAGTACCACAAACTGAAATGCAGCTAGCATCTAAAAATGCTCCCCTGAGATAAAAGGGTACTGTTAAAATGCAACTTGCACCACATTATGCATACAGCTAAACAACTTGCTTCTTTCACAATTACCTACCCTGCCTTAGAAACAAGTACAGACCAGTGAAATGCAACTCTGTGTGCATTACCAACAAGGAATTTTGTGACCTAGGTTTATAGGTAGGTACTATGTTATCGGCCCAAGGGCCTACGTAAGCCTAGCCAACAAGGTTCCCTGGCTTACGCCACCCACTAAAGTTATTTTCCTGTGCCACTGTCGAGCAGAGACACAGACGTGATCCCCGGGGTGTAAAATAAACAGCCTTTGCAAGTTTCAAACCCAGAACCCTGCACACCATAGTCAAAGTGATTTAGCACTAAGCCAGGTCAGATACATGATAGATGGTCGGTCTCATTTTCTGCGCTTTCTAGTATCATGAATGCCACCGGTCTTTTTACAAGACAGATCTGAGGGGCATCACTCCATCTACAACATTAGCTGTAATTCTTTAAAGTAACCATAAGCGCTCCAAGTATTTGTTCATTCACATCATAGTAAAAATGTCTTTCCTCCTAGAGAGATCATCCATCATTTTTTGGGTTGACAGCCAGAAAAATACTTCTCTCGTGATGTTGGTGTCCAGAGTCTTGTTGCAAAGTTCTTTCCTCAGGAAGGACAACCCCATCCATGCCACGCTGTGCAGTGGCACAAGTGAACATATAGCACAGTCAAAATGAGATCATAATTAAGTGGCACACATGGCATCCCACTGAGGAAGCAAAATTAGAGCCTCAAGGAGGTCATCTTTAAACTTAAGACACAGCAGGAGGACACCAAGATTACTTAGCACCCTTCTTACTAGATGGGTCTGGAACTGGGACAAGTAATATTAACAGCTGAGGACCCTAAGCTATAAAATAGCAGAGGAATAACATTTAGATTTTTCTCACCTGACCACAGCTCAAAGCTCCTTGCTTGCCAGAAGGATGCCAAAATGCAGTGGTTTCTGGAAACTATGTTGAACCACAGAAATTACATAGCAGTCTATATTGGGATGCTTTGTGAACTGTTAACTGACACAAGTAATAACTTATAAAGAGTAATGGCATCTTACCAGGCTAATGATATATAGTCAGCATGGTTCCATACTGCCATAATGACATCCCAAGTCATTAGTTTCAGGGTGAGATGAGATGCCTACAGTTTCCTAGGTTTCTTCCACAGGAACTGCCAGGTGCTTCTATGGGGAGGGGGGACGGGGAGGAGTAGAAGACTAAAGCCATTTAAGTGCTTTCTCATAAGACAGAAGATATCACCAAAGGAGATCATACGCAGTGCAGAGGATTATGGCTCTGATCTCTTAATGAGTTCTTCCCATGTCTAATGTACAAGGGCTGATACCGTCCACCACCATTTGTCTACTGTGACTGAATAAGTCACTTTACCAGACACTGCTCCTGGGTCACCCCTGAAAAAGGACACGTGTCCAGTAGGCTTATTCATTCAATAAATGTGTTAAACAATTATAGCTACATCTTGTTCTATCTATATGCACACATATATACACACACACACACACACACACACACACACACACACACACACACACACAATATAAAACAGAAGTGGTGCATGGGGTGAGTGGAGTTACTGTCTTTTTCTGCAGAGAAAGTGGTACCAACTTCTTCAAAATCATCACAACAGCCAGAATGCTCCACTCATAGTTTTCGCTTACATGGGATAGTCTGACACTGAGAAATCAGGAAATAGTTCTGGATCTCATGTTAACCAATTACAGCTTGGTGGACGCTGGAGGTGAAGGTCAGACTGCCAAGGATTCAAACCAAACTCCCTAATGTTGTATTCCTGTACCCATAATCTATGGATCAAGCTCTCATCAAATATGAAATCCTGCTTGTTGGCATGATTCAACCTAGATAAGCTAGGCTCAGCTAGTGACCTACACACTGAAAGAACCATTGAGATAAGATGGGAATTAGCATACAACTCTGACCTACCCAGCCTGAGGGGAAGAAGACAGCTACACCCACTGTTGAACTGACATCCAGTGTAGTCTAGGTTCTACAATGAATTATGCTACCATTATCTGGACATGTGATAGGAGTAAGCATACCAAATAGTGTGCAGTGGAGATGGGCAAGGGTAACATCCCCATACTTATATGGCCAGTACTGCAGCAGAACCCATCATCTGCCAAATGAGACCAGGACTAGAGTTAAGCAAAAAAAAGACACAGATGTCTAAATGATGGACTTCTGTGACTAGCTCCTGCCCAAAAAGGAATACATGATCCAATCATGTCATGGGGGGTTGATGGTAGCAGACTGAGGGAATTAAAATATCTATCTATAAATTAAATATTTCTTGCTCTTTGGCTTATGAGATGCAAGGTCTTACATGGCATGATTCTCCTTGACTGAGTCATGCTGGTCCATGAGGTCTTGGGGTCCATTCTCAGGAGCTGAATCCAAGTCCTGAGAATTCCTGATGAATCAGGTTGGTTGACCATGGACTCCATTCAGTCATTCTGAGAAAGGGAGGCAGGAAGAACCTCAGGATGCCCCCCCCCCCAGGATGGAAACACACTGGATATGCCTCAAAAATTCCAATATCTTTTACTATGACATATGACTGCTTACAGCTCAAGCCTTAGGTATGAGGGCAAGCTCACAACTTGCATGGTTTAGGCGGACTGTTTGGTCACTTGGCTTATTTAAGTTTGAACTTGAGCTTTGAGTGTTTGTTTCTTTGGTTATGTTTAGACATGTACAAGGGGATGCTATAAGGATCCTGACAGCAATTCTCCAGGCAAAGAGGTCTTAACTACCACCACTTCAGTGACGTAAGCCAATAACCGTTTTCTTTGTCAAACAGCAGAGGCAGTGCTGGCACAGGTCGTGGTGACATGTCCAACATGAGGTTTTATTAAAAAAATCTGAGTGGTGCAGGAGAAATGCTCAACCAAAGAACCATCAACAAAGGTCCTTGACAATAAATTGGCAAGTTTCATTATACTTTTAGTTCAAGAAATATGAAAATACAATGAACGGATCCAACATCTACAGTTATCTCTTTTCACAAAGGGGGTGCATCCACGGACCCCTGGGAAATATAAACCCATTAGCCTGACCAACCTTATCTGCAAAGGTTATGGAATGAATAGTCATGAACCTTATTAACAAAGAAATGTAAAATCTCCAAACACACCTCGCTCAATTTGGCTTTGTCAAGAGGAGATCATGCCTGTTAAACTTGATGGACTTCTTCGAAACAGTCACCAAAGCCCTAGACAAGGGCAAATCTGTGCACACAGCCTACCTACACTTAGCCAAGGCCTTTGATACAATCCCCCACTCAAGCATTATTGATACACTCATGCAACTGGGTATGCCCTTATTTAAGCGTAACTTGTCGACTGCATGGGTAACTGGAAATTCACTCTATGGGTTCCACTTGTGTCCCTCTTGGACAGGGGCAAGAGGTGCTGATTTTAGTGTCGACTTGAACTGGCTCACTGATAGAACTCACACGGTCAAAATAGGGGACTCCACCTCCTCCAGCAGACCTATAACCAGTGGTGTTCCACAGGGATTCTAGGACCCCTACTGTTTGGAATCTACTTCTCTGAAGAGCAGACTTAAACTAAAGGACTGTGGCTGATAAAGTTTGCTGATGACTGCAAACTAGGAGCGATCAGTGAAACCCCTAGTGATGTCAACATCCTTCAAGAAGGTCTTACGCAGACTAATGACTGGTGCCAAAGTCATGGTCTTAAACTTCATACAAAAAAATGCATTATCATACCATTCGGCAAGGGTGAAGTTCCTGTAAACTACCATATCAATGGCAATACCTTAAGGACATAGTCAGTGGTGAGAGATCTGGGCACAAAGGGCGACATCAACAGAAACATTAACTTCAATCACCATGTCTCCACAGTTGTAAGAAGGGCATTTTATATTGCTTATCTCATAAGTAAGGAAGTTGCCTCCAGAAAAAAAGAGGTTATAACTCCCCCGTACTCTTAGTTCATCAGGCCAATAATATAGTACAACGTTCCCTTTGGTATGCTCCTTTCCAAATACCTACAGCAATTGGAGAGACCACAAATGTTCCTTACAAAGGAAATTCAGGGTCTTCAAGATCGGTCTTATGCAGACAGACAGAAATCATTGTCACTTTACTATTTGTCATACAAACTGCTCAGAGGTGACCTGTGCCTTATATAGAGAGCAATCTCTGACCCAGCTTTAATGGGAATGCTGCACATTTGCAAGTCAAATGGCATACAGGTCAGTTGCTCAAAGGACCATAACCTGGTATGTGATATCAACAGAACTTGCTGGAGAGACCGATTTGACTCACAGAGGTTGCCCCACCTTTGGAATAAGTTTCCTATTCATGTTAGACAAAGCCCCTCATTGGCCC
Source organism: Protopterus annectens (assembly GCF_019279795.1). Taxonomy (NCBI): domain Eukaryota; kingdom Metazoa; phylum Chordata; order Ceratodontiformes; family Protopteridae; genus Protopterus; species Protopterus annectens. The sequence goes on along the minus strand of NC_056739.1, from coordinate 74,263,404 downwards.
TATTAAAGCGCAACTTGGTCGACTGGATGGGCAAGTGGAATTTCACCCGGGGGATTTCACCTGTGTCCCTCTTGGACAGGGGCAACAGGTGCTGATTTTAGTGTCTGCTTGCACCAGACACCCTTTAGAACATGGGTTGAACTTGGCTAGGCTTGTAGCGGCCCTAGGGGCGTTAACCTAGTAAAGAACAGTTCTGTAAAATCTTACCATAACCATAGATGTTCTTCTCTTCTATATGTTGCAGTACTTATCACATGAGGGAGTTCGCCTCTGGCTGACTCGTACATCTGGCCAGTATACCAAAGTCTTAATACTACTGTAAGGTACATGCAACACCACACATCATTCAGTGTACATCTGGTATAAAGTGGACGTCAGTACGTACCAACCTCAGAACTGAATGCAGCCAAGCACCAGCCTGGGCTAAGCTTAAAAAACATGCCAGCATGGAAACAGGCAAGCTTCAGGGGGAAGGCGGGGGGAGGGGACTAATTCTGCAGCATATAGAAGAGAAGGACATCTATGGTTATGGCAAAATTTTACAGAACTATTCTATGTCCTTCTATTCATATGCTGCAGTTTTCATCACGTGAGTTAGAATGCCAAAGCTCCTGCAGAGGAAAGATTGGGTGGAGGACCAGCAGCATTGTCTACAAAGCCATGGAGAATAGCTCTGGCAAATCCAGTCCTATGACCTGGAGATGACATCTAGTTTATAATGTAGTGAATGTATGGACCGAGGACCAGGTTAGCTGACTCCAGGATAGAACTAGTGTCCAAGTCTTTAAAGAAAGCTCCAGAGAAGGATACTGCCCTAGTAGAGTGTGCCTTCATAGGAGAAGACAGGCTCTTTCCACTGGTGAAATAACAGAAAGAAATAGCTTTATAAATCCAAGAGAAGATAGTTTGCTTGGAAACAGGTTGATTCAGGGCCTTGGGTGGTAAGAAACAAACGGGCGTTCAGATTTGCAGATACGTTTTGTTTTGTCCAGGTAGTATCCAAGTTGCCTCTGGAAGTCCAAAGTGTGCAAAATCCTCTCAATGGAGGATTAAGGAGAAGGAAAAAAGGTGGAAAGGTTGATAGACTGATTCAGGAATAATTCATTAACCACCTTGGGCATAAAGGAGGGGTTAGAACGTAAAGATACCCTGTCTCTGTGGAAGACCATGAAGGGAGCATTAGACATCAGAGCCTGCAACTCAGAGACCCTTCTGGTGGAAGTACCCGCCACTAACAGAACAGTTTTCCATGTGCAATGTTGCAGGGAAGAGGAACTTGCTGGCTCAAATGGGGCCAGGGTAAGTTTCTCCAAAACAAAATTGGGATACTAAGAAAGAGGAACTGGCTTCCTTGGTGGTCTGATGTGAAGGATGCCTTAAGGGAAGAGTTCAACTTCCAACCTAGAGGCTAAAGAAGTGACATAGGCAAACAAGCAGAGACAGCTGAGAGGCGGGCTTTCACAGAAGAATAAGACAGCCCATTCTTCATCAATTCACACAGACAGGACAAAACCAAAAGGACATCCGCTAACAGTGGTTGTAAATCTTTTTTGAGACCCCAGATGGAAAACCTCTTCCATTAGGAAATGTACGATTTCCTAGTAGTGGGATTTCTGGCCTCCTGAAGAAAGTACAGTTGTGTACACTTACCATAAATGTAGATGTTCGAGTGTATTCACTGTTGCATTCATCACACTTGGGTTATCTGCCTGCAGTTAGCTCTCAGTCGGCCTGAATACCAGAGTATTGGGATTTCTGTGTCGGATGCTGTCACCTCTTCCATGACGTCAGGTCGTCGGGGGTATGAAATATGCAGCTGACGCCATTACATCAGTTTTTATTGCCCCAGATGTCAGGAGGCCCCCAAAATAGGAAGCTATTACATGGTGTGGAAAGTACAGTTGTGCACACTTACCATAAATGCACATGTTCGAGTGTATTCACTGTTGCAGTCATTACATTTGGGTTATCTGCTTGCAGGTAGCCCTCAGTCGGCCTGATTAACAAAGTCTTGGGTCCTGTGTCGGTTGCTGTCCCTTCTTCCATGACGTCAGGTCGTCAGGGGTATAAAACATGCAGCCGACGCCATTACATCAGTTTTTCTTGCCCCAGATGTCTGGTGCCCCCCCTAATGGGAAGCAATTAAATATAAAAGTACAAGGATATACCTCCAACAAAAAAGCAAATACACCAAAAAGGCTTTTAAGCATAGTAAAGGAAAGTAGATGATTAGCCAAAAGAAGTTAGGGGGCTGGAGGGAGGGTAACCAGGACTGCAACAATGAATACACTCGAACATCTACATTTATGGTAAGTGTACACAACTGTACTATGTTCTTCGTGTTTCACTGTTGCAGTCATTACATTTGGGTAGATTCCCAAAGCTATGGTTAGGAGGAGGAATTTTAGATCGCATTAGGGCCAGCTGTAAGGCCCTGCAAGACTGCAGTGGCAAAGCCAGTTCTGGATTTAGAGAAAATTGGCAAATGATAATGCTTGGTGAAAGTATGTACAGAACTCCAGGTAGCAGCTTCTGGGATGTCCCTGGTAGGGACTCCTCTGAGGAAGGCTGCAGAGGCAGATGCAGCCCTGGTGAAGTGAGGTCTGATCCCTTGGGGGATAGGTTTTCCATGGTGCTTATAGCAGAAATTAATGCAATGGCTTATCCATTTAGAAATGGTATGCCTTGAATTAGCCTTCCCCTCTGCCCCTGCAGCAAATGCCACCAGCAGTTCAGATTTCCTTTGAGGTTTAGTCCTGTCCAAGCAGAATCTAAGTTGTCTGTGCACATATAAGGAAAGCAGTATCCGTTCCCCTTTATTCTGTGGATTGGGAAAGAAGGTTGGCAAATGAATGGACTGATTAAGAGCCACACTGGATATCACCTTGGGCATGAAGGATGGATTGGTTCTGAGGGACACCCTGTCCGCATGAAAGATGATGAAAGGCTCCACTGCCATAAGGGCCAGAAATTCAGATACCCTTATAGCTGAAGTGATTGCTAAAAGGAAAGCTGTTTTCCAAGTAAGAAATTTTAAGTCTGCAGTAGCAGCTGGCTCGAAAGGAGGTAGAGTGAGTTTCTTCAAGACAAAGTTAAGGTCCCAGGCTGGGCTTGGAGCTCTCCTGGGTGGTCTCAAATTTTTGGCCCCCCTGAGGAACTGCTTGAGCGGTGGATGAGAGAAGAGGGGAGGTTCTGTGTTATAATGAGCTGAAATGGCTGAGACATGGATTTTAATGGAGGAAAAAGACAGGCCCTTGTGAAGCATCTCAGCTAAGTATTGTAAAATCTGAGGTAAATTGGGTGCTGCTGTGCTCATCCCTTGAGATTGGTTCCAGGCACAGAGTCTTTTCCATTTTTCAGCATAAGATTTTCTAGTACTAGGCCTCCTTGCCTCTAAAATGATATCCATCACAGATTTGCTGAGGGATGGTAAAGGAGAGATTAAGTAATTAGCCAGGCCGCAAGGTTCAGTGTTAGACGCTGAGGGTGCAGAATCTGGTTCTCCTGCTGAGACAGCAGGGAAGGAGTCTGAGGCAGGTGCCATGGAGATAACCATGACACACTGCGCAGGAGGGGGCACCAGTGTTGGCGAGGCCAGTCTGGAGCAATCAAAATCATCCTTGGTTTGTCCTGTTTGATTTTTAGTAGTACTTTGGAAAGCAGAGGGGGGAAGGCATAGACTGATAGGTTTTTCCAGCTGAAGGACAGAGCATCCACTTTCCAGGCTTGTTTGTGGGGAGTCCTTGTGCAAAATTTGTCCAATTGGTAGTTTTGGGGAGAGGCAAACAGGTCTATATCTGGGTTCCCCCATTTGCTTGTCAACATGTTGAAAAACCTTGGTTCCAATTTCCACTCGTGTGGGTCCATGGGGTTTCTGCTTAGTCCGTCTGCCAGTGTAATTAATTTTCCTGGCAGGAATTGAGCTTGTAGGTGGAGGGGGTAAAAATGTGTACCCCCCTGCTTGTTTATGTACCACATAACAGTGGTGTTGTCCAACTTTACCATTAGTTGTCCTGGAAGAATGTGGTCCTTGAAAGATGTCAGAGCATTTTGTACAGCTAACATTTCTTTTTGATTGATATGCAGGTGCATTTGACTTGGGCTCCATTTGCCCTGAATGCACTTTTCCTGCCAGGTGAGCCCCCCATGCATAGTCTGATGAGCCTGTTAGGGTTTGGGTGGCAGGTGGTGGTGTGAAAGGTAGTCCCTTGTTTTGGTAGCAGACCTCTGTCCACCAAAGGAACTCTAGGCGTAGGCAAGGTATGATAGGACTCATTGTTTCTAGCTCTTGAGAATGTTAACACCATAGGCTTTTTAGATACCACTGTAGTTTCCTCATATGCAGTCTTGCATATGGAATTAGAAGAATGCAGGAGGCCATGAACCCCAAGGCTTGCAGTATTTGTCTTGCGGATAGCAGGGTTTTTGTGGCCACTTGTTTGAAGTAGGTTGTCAAATGAATTTGTTTCTCTGGCATGAGGTAAGACATCTGGGAAGTTGTATTCAAGCTTGCTCCCAGGAATATAACTTGTTGACAGGGTACCAGGTGTGATTTCTTTTCATTTATGGTGTATCCCAGACAAGTTAGAATCCTTTTTACAAAGGTCAGATGATTCAAAAGTATGTCCTGGCTTTCTGCCTGAATTAGACAATCGTCCAGGTATGGGTATATTTGAATATTTCTTTGCCTGCAAAATGCAATAACTGGAGCTAGGCACTTTGTGAATACCCTGGGCATGATAGATAAGCCAAAGGGCAGTGCAGAGAACTGATAGTGCGTGTAGCCTGCTTTGAAGTGTAGGTATCTTCTGCAAAATTCCCTGATTGGGATGTGCAGGTATGCTTCTTTTAAATCTAGTGTTGCCAACCAGACATCTTTGCCTAGCATAGGAAATAATTGGTGAAGAATCAGTATCTTGACTTTTGGAATCTCCAAAAAGGTGTTTAGAGTAGACAGGTCCAGGATAGGACACCATGAATTGTCTTTTCTGGGTACCAGGAAAAGTCTCTAATAGAAACGTTGTCCCTTTTCCTCTTCTGGTACCAGATGAATAGCCCCCATGCTTAAGAGAGAAAGCACTTGTTTTTGGGCCTCTGCCCATTGATTTGGGGGTAGGTCCGGCCACCCACTTGGTGTTGGCAACGTGTGGAAGTGAAACCTGGGACACTATATTTAAAAAATATTTGTCCTGGGTAATGAGTTCCCAATTCTTTGCATGAAGAGAAATCTTTCCCCCCAAGGGGAAGTCAGTTGATAAGTGCTTGGAAATTTTAAAAGGAAGTCATTGAGACAGTTTACCATGGGGGGAGTCTTATTATTCCCAGACTTGGAAGTGGACTGAAACCTGGGGTTTTTCCTGCTGGAAGGGGCTGGTAAGGACCAATTCTTAGAGGGCCAGTGCCTATTAAATCTAGGAGGCTGAACTTGTAAAAAAATCTTTCACAGTTTGCATAGATTTAGCTTTATCTTCTATCTTTTTAAGAACTTCCTCAGCCTTGTTGCCAAACAGGCGGTCCTGATTTAAAGGAGCATCCAACAATTTAGCTTTAACATGATCAGGCAAAGATTGCTCCTTAAGCCCAGCATGCCTTCTGAGCACAGACCCAGTAAAAGCAGTCCTGCAAGAGGCCTCTAATGAATCAAAACCAGTATGTTTTCCAACTTGATCAGCGGAATGCATTAAATCTTGTAATTTTTTATTTTCCACACAATCAGGAATCAACATAATTTTCTGTTTAAGCAGTCCAATAACATATTGCTGATACTTTAGCATATGAAACTGGCAGTTTAAAGCCCTAATGGCCAAGGCCATGTAAACCTTCTTACCCCATCTATCCAGCACCCTGGAGTCTCTAACAGAAGGGGTAGGATTTTTAGCAGTAGAAGCCTTAATGCCCCTTGGGCCCCTGTGAAACAGTCTCTGGATCTGCAATAGGATTTTTGAAAAGGAACTTGTGGGACTCAGGGACCCTGTAGTATCCATCAGGTTTTCTGGGAGCAGGAAGCAGGGAATCAGGGGCCAAACTAGATTCCGAATAAGCATCATCAACAATGTCCAATACAGGAAAAATAGCTAAAGGCCTATGCTGAGGTAGGAGAAGGAAATCCCTAAGCCTCTTTTTTGAATCAGAAAAATCCTGGCTTTCCCAGTGGAAATGCTCTCTTAGAATATGCAAGGTTTCCCCAAAAGAAAAATCCTCAGGAGGGGAAGCAGAGGGAATGGAGTCCGCTGCATCAGAATCTTCATAAGTAGATGAGGGCAAATCCAGATCATCAGAAGAATCAGATAAAACAGAATCCTGATCAGAAGATTCATAATCAACTTCAGTCCTAGGCCTCTTAGAAGGGGGGTGGGGTTGGCTACCCCTGATTAGAGTTATTAGATCTTCGGCCATTCTTATCATTTGTTTTTTAGGTCTAGAGGCCTGAGCATGTGGCCTGGGTGTCGTTTTTTTTAGACATGGACTGAGATTTAGGCCTAAGTAAAGAAGGAGGCGTCGGTTTAATATGCAAGTCCATAGGCCTGAATACACCCTCAGAAGCCTCCAGACCCATCCAAGGTAGAGACATCCGCGGGTTCCATAGCTGAAGCATCTCGCGGCATACCGGACTCCGAATGGGTCTCAGTATAAGCCTGCGAATCAGAAGTAGCGGGTATCAGGGGCTGCGAAAGCGTCCACTGAGTACTGGCTAACTGGCGACTGGCTTTGGAGAAGCGTCGTCGGCAGTTTTGGACATTGGTGGCCTGTCTCTGTCTTTATCTTTGCGTTTTTTCGGAATCCCGGTAGTCTGAGGGCTAACCGATAACATTTCTGGATAATTAAACCGAGAAGCAAAATATTTAGAGGCAAAAATATACGGATGACGGACAGTGCGCTGATTAAATAAAGCACAAAATCAACAGCAAGGTAAGTCGTGGTCAGGGCCCTAGGCAAGGAATACAGTACGAATGAAAATCTTTATGAGGTATTTGCTTTCCACAAGTAATGCAATTATTAACTTTTACTGACATCGGTAAGGAGCAAGAAAAAATTTCCCCAATGGGGTACTTAGCTTTAGTTCAGAACTTCGGTTCTGAAACTCGAAAATTTCAGGAGTCGGCCGACAGGCACTTGCGGACTGCTTCTGCTTTGAGCACCGTACGGCAAGAAAGACTGGGGTAATGGTGTCGGGAACATGTTTTATACCAGACGACCGGACATCAAGAAAGAAGGGACAGCAACTGACGCAGGACCCAAGACTTTGTTAATCAGACTGACTGAGGGCTACCTGCAAGCAGATAACCCAAATGTATTGACTGCAATAGTGAATACACTCGAACTTCTACATTTATGGTTAAGTGCACACAACTGTACACTATGTTCTTTGTGTTTCACTGCTGCAGTCATCATTGGGTTGATTCCCAAAGCTGAGGAAGGGTGGAGGCAGTCAGGAAGTTTTGGGGCTGGCTAGCAGGCCTTGTAAGACTGCTGTAGCAAATCCAGCTCTGGATTTAGAAACAAACAGGTATGAGGTAATGCTTGGTGAAGGTGTACAGAACTCTAGGTTGCAGCTTCCAGTCCCTGGTAGGGACTCCCCTGAAAAATGCTGCAGAGGTTGAAATAGCTCTAGTGGAATGAGTTCTGATCCCCAGAGGGGTATGTTTTCCATGGTGCTTGTAGCAGAAATGGATGCAGTGTGCTATCCATTTGGAATGGTTTCCTTCAAAATGGCCCTGACCTCTGCCCCTGTAGCAAAGCTGACTAGCAGCTGGTCAGATTTTCTGAAAGGCTTAGTCTTGTCAGGGTAGAACCTGAGCTATCTGTGCACATCCAAGGAGTGCAGGTTCTGTTCCCCTTTGAGGATTAGGGAAAAAGGTTGGCAAATGGATGGATTGGTTTAAAGCCACACTGAATATCACCTTGGGCATAAAGGAAGGGTTAGTCCTGAGGGAAACTCTGTCAGCATGAAAAATAATGAAGGGCTCCATTAGTGCCTATAACTCAGACACTCTTCTTGCTGAAGTAATATCTAGAAGTAAGGCTGTTTTCCAAGAGAGGAATTTTAACTCTGCTGAAGCAGCAGGTTCAAAAGGGGGAAGTGTGAACTTCTCAAGTACAAAGTTAAGGTCCCAGGCCGGGGTGGGAGCTCTCCTAGGGGGCCTTAAATTGTTAGCTCCTATCAGGAACTGTTTGATGAAAGGGTGAGAAAAGAGAGGTGGCTCAGTATTATAATGAGCTGAGATGGCAGAGGCATGAATCTTAATGGATGAGAAGGATAGGCCTCTGTGGAGCAGCTCTGCTAGGTAATCAAGGATTTGAGGTAAGGTGGGCACAGCTGTGTCCTTTCCTTGAGACTGACCCCAAGAACAATATCTTTTCCACTTTTCAGCATAGGATTTCCTACTACTAGGCCTTCTGGCCTCAAGGATGACATCCAGCACCTGTTTGCTGAGGGATGCTGGTGGTATATTCAGGGGGTAAGCCAGGCTGCAAGGTTTAGGGTTTTGCAGCTGTGGATGCAAAATCTGTCCCTCCTGCTGAGACAGCAGGGAAGGTGTCTGATGTAGGTGCCAGGGTGGCACTGCTGTCAGACTGCGTAGGAGTGGGTACCAGTGCTGGCGTGGCCAGTCTGGTGCAATAAGGATTGCCCTTGGCCTGTCCTGTTTGATCTCAAGTAGTACTTCTGAAAGGAAGGGCATAGCAGGAAAGGCATAAATTGAGAGGTTTTCTCATGTAAAGGATAGGGCGTCCACCTTCCAGGCTCTGCTGTGGGGATACCTGGTGCAAAATTTGCTCAACTGATGGTTTTGGGGGGAGGCAAAAAGGTCCACCTCCAGTGTTCCCCACCTCTGGGTTAGAAGTTTGAATGAGTTGTGTTCCAGTAAATTTCTGCTCAAGTCGTCTGCCAGTGAATTTTGCTTGCCTGGCAGGAATTGAGCTTGTAGATACACTTAGATGCTCAAGGCTGTGTTCCACAGAGCCATGGCTAACCCGCAGAGTGGGTAAGAATGAGTTCCGCCCTGCTTGTTTATGTACCGCATAACTGTGGTGTTGTCTGTCTTTATCAGGAACTGTCCTGGAAGGATAAGGTATCTGAAGGCTGTCAGAACATTCTGCACAGCTAGCATCTCTTTTTGATTGATATGCAGGGGAATTTGTTCTGGCCTCCATTTGCCTTGAACGCATTGCCTACCATGTGAGCCCCCCATGCATAGTCTGATGAGTCTGTTGTCAGGGTTTGGGCAGCGAGGGGTTGAGTGACAGGAAGTCCCTTGTTGTGGTTCCATGCTTCTGCCCACCAAAGGAACTCTGCCCTTAGACAAGGTATGATAGGAATCACGGTTTCCAGGTCCTGAGAATGTTGACACCAGAGACTTTTTAAGTACCACTGAAGTTTCCTCATATGTAGTCTTGCATACGGAATTAGCAGAATGCATGAGGCCATGAACCCTATGGCTTTTCAGTATTTTCCTTGCAGATAGCTGGGTTTTGGTGTCCATTAGTTTGAAATAGTCTGTCAAATGGACCTGCTTTTCTGGAGTGAGGAATGCCACCTGGGAAGTTGTGTTCAAGCTTGCTCTCAGGAATACAATTTGTTGGCTGAGCACCAGTTGTGATTTATTTTCGTTGATGGTGTATCCCAGTGAAGTTAGAAGTCTTTTTACAAATGCCAGGTGCTGAAGTAGAAATTCCTGACTGTCCGCCTGAATCAGGCAATCGTCCAAGTATGGGCAGATTTGAATATTTCTTTGCCTGCAGTATGCAATGGCTGGAGCCAGGCATTTTGGAATACTCTGGGCGCAGTAGATAAGCCAAAGGGAAGTGCAAAGAACTGATAGTGAATAAAGCCTGCCTTGAAACACAGATATTTCCTGCAAGAGTCCCTTATGGAGATGTGCAGATAAGTTTCTTTTAAGTCTAGGTTTGCTAACCAGGCATCCTTGGCTAGCATAGGAAGAAGCTGTTGCAGTGTAAGCAATTTGAATTTTGGGACCACCAGAAAGGTGTTGAGAATTGATAGATCCAAGATAGGGCACCAACAGCTCTCTTTTCTGGGCACCAGGAACAGTCTGGAGTAGTAATCCTGTCCCTTTTGTTCTACTATACTGGAACAGGTTGAATAGCCCTGATACAGAGAAGGGAAAGTACTTGCTTTTGAGCCTATGCCCACTGGTTTGCAGGAAGGTCTGGCAACCCGCTTGAGGTTGGCAGTGAGTGAAAGTAGAATCTGTATCCCTGGGATACAATGTTTAGAATCAATCGGTCCAGAGTAATGGACATCCAGTTTTTTGCATGAAGGGTGAGTTTTCCTCCTGGGGCGCAAGTACTTGGGCATGGCTGGGAAGGATAATTGGAAAGTCATTGTGATCTTTTTCCATAACGGGGTGGCTTACCACTCCCCGGTTTTGAGGTGGAAACACTCCATTGTTTAGATCTCTGCATACCCTAAGACTGTAGTCTTGGTGGTCTGTTTCCCTCGGGTTTGGACTGAGAAGGCCTGAGAGGGACTGGAAAGGACCAGTTTTTTGAAGGCCAATACCTACTGAATCTAGGTGGCTGCACCTGTAAGAAACCTTTGACGGTTTGCATAGATTTAGCTTTTTCTTCCATCTTTTTAAGAACAACTTCTGCTTTTGTGCCAAACAAATGCTCCTGATTTAATGGAGCATCTAGTAATTTTGCTTTGACATGGTCAGGCAAGACTTGTTCCTTTAGCCAAGCATGCCTTCTCAGTACAGACCCAGTGACAACAACCCCGCAAGATGCTTCTAAGGCATCAAACCCACACTGCAAACTATGTTTACGAACTTGGTTTGCAGAATGCATTAACTCTTATAAATCTATATTTTCTGCACAATCTGGAAGTAACACCATTTTATTTTATTTTCATTTTACATTTGTTGACCGGGCTAGTCTAACTAGATATATGTCCATTTTCAGTAGAGGCCCGGGGAGAAAAGCTCCACATAAGTAAAAATTTACAACTTCAGGTACAGATGAATAATTCTGTAACAACTTAAGGTACAGTACTATTTTGAGCTGAAGAATACACATTTTATATTGACAAATATTATTAAAGGAGCAGAGGATAAGAAACAGATAGAGCAACAAACTATTTTAAAGTGGCACACAATAAGAAAGAGGTGAAGAAAAAAAAACACAAATAAATGTAGCAGCTCAAGGAGCAGTATTTAGCAGAGTTATACCATTTTATTCTATAGTAGCATAGCAACTTAAAGGGAAGCAAGTGGTAGTAAGTAAAAAGAAAGTTTATATGGATGTTTTTATGTGCTAAATCGATTACTGCTACTTGCTAAGCAAGTACACAATTAGAAAGAGAGTATGTGAGTGCAACTGTTAAAAATACTAAAATAAAGTAAAGGTGAGACTACTGTATGAGGCATGGAGAGAGTAGGAATCCAAATTGCAAATGGTAATGTGGGAAGGCTACAGAGAAAGTGGTGGTAAGATTAGTCTGGGTTACTACATGGGCATAAATTACAGTTTTGTACCTACCACAAATGTAGATGTTCGAGTGTATACACTGCTGCAGTCATTACACTTGGGTTATCCTGACGTAAAGGCAGTTCCCCAGTTGGCCTGAGTTCTAAAGTCTTGGTCTGGCATCAGTTGCTGCAGCCTCCTCCCTGACGTCAGTGCGACAAGGGTATATAAGATGCAGCCGATGACATTTTCTTCAGTTTTTCTTGCCCTAGATGTCAGGTGCCCCTAAATAAGTAGGCAATTCCAATTGCTAATAAAACATACATAAGAAAAGCAAAAAACAACTTACAGCTACCAGCAAATACTCCCCATAGGTAGTAAAGGTAGAAGACATAGGTACGTACCAGCCAGTAAGAGAGGAAGGAGGGAGGGTAACCAGGACTGCAGCAGTGTATACACTCGAACATCTACATTTACGGTAGGTACAAAACTGTACTATGTTCATCGTGTTACACTGCTGCAGTCATTGCACTTGGGTAGAATCCCAAAGCTGAGGAAGGGTGGCTGGTTCTATAAGGCATTAGGGGTGGCTATAAGGCCCTGCAGCACTGCAGTGGCAAAGCCAGCTCTGGATTTAGAGTATAGAGGCAGATGGTAATGCTTGGTGAAGGTATGTACAGAACATCAAGTTGCTGCTTCCAAAATATCCTTGGTAGGTACTCCCCCGAGGTAGGCAGTTGAAGTGGCTGTTGCCCTGGTGGAGTGAGATTTCATGCTGCTAGGAACAGGTTTTCCATGGTATGTGTAGCAGAAATGTATACAATGTCCTATCCCATTTTGAAATAGTCTGTTTTGAAATGGCTTTTCTCTGTGCTCCTGCAGCATATGCTACTAATAATTGCTCAGATTTTCTGAAAGCTTTGGTTTTGTCCAAGTAGAAGCATAACTGCCTGTGCATGTCCAAAGAATGCAGTAGTCTCTCCCCTTTATTCTGTGGTTTAGTATAAAAAGTTGGCAGGTGAATAGTTTGGTTTAGAGCCACACTGGATACCACCTTTGGCATAAAAGTAGGGTTAGTTCTTAAAGACACCCTGTCCTGGTGGAAAATGAGGAAAGGTTCCACTGCCATTAGTGCCTGTAATTCTGAAACTCTTCGTGCTGATGTTATTGCCAGGAGCAGAGCAGTTTTCCAAGAGATATATTTTAATTCTGCTGTGTTGGTTGGCTCAAAAGGAGATAAAGTTAGCTTCTCCAAAACAAAGTTGAGGTCACAAGTTGGAGTAGGTGCTCTATGGGGCAGTCTTATGTTTTTAGCCCCTCTGAGGTACTGTTTTAACAGAGGATTAGAGAAAATTGGTGGATCCATGTTGCAATGAGCAGAGATGGCAGAGGCGTGGATCTTGATGGATGAGAAGGAGAGGCCTTTGTCCAGCATCTCAGTTAAGTATTGTAGTATCTGAGGAATGTTTGGGACAAGAGGGTCAAGGCTGTGAGCTTGGTTCCAGGCACAGAATCTCTTCCATTTATCTGAATAGGCTTTCCTGGTACTAGGCCTTCTGGCCTCCAGAATGACATCCATAACAGCTTTGGAGAGAGGCACTGCTTGCTTGACTAAGGAATCTTCCATGCAGCTAGGTTTAAGGTCTTTAGCTGGCTGTGTAGTATTTGTTTGTTGTGCTGAGTCAGCAGATGTGGGATTTGAGGCAAAATACAGGTTGGTTCTTGTGCTAAGCTCCTTAAGATTGGGTACCAGTGCTGGTGTGGCCAGTCTGGTGCAATCAGGATCATCTTTGGCTCATCCTGCCTGGCTTTTATGAGTACCTTTGGCAGGAGAGGTAGTGGTGGGAAAGCGTATACTTGTAGGTTCTCCCAGCTGAATGAGAGGGCATCCACTTTCCATGCTTGTGGATGGTAACTCCTTGTGCAGAATTTTTGTAGCTGGCAGTTTATTGGGGATGCAAACAGATCTATGTCCGGGCTCCACCATTTCTGTGTTATCATTCTGAATATTTGTGGATTCAACTCCCATTCATGGGGATCCATGATGTTTCTGCTTAAGTCGTCTGCCAGTGTGTTTTTGTCTCCTGGCAGGAATTGTGCTTGCAGATGAACTTGAAGGTTTATAGCTGTGTTCCACAAGATCATAGCTTGTCTGCATAGGGGGTAGGAGTGCCCCCTTGCTTGTTTATGTACCACATAACTGTGGTGTTGTCTGTCTTTAGTAGTAGTTGTCCTGGATGCAGCAGGTCCTTGAAAGCTATAAGCGCATTTTGTACAGCTAGCATCTCTTTTTGATTGATGTGAAGATGCCTTTGTTTTCCAGGTCACATGCCCTGAATACATTTGCCTGCCATGTGTGCTCCCCAGGCGTAATCCAATGCATCTGTTGTCAGTGTTTGCTTGGCTGTGGGTTGTGTAAAAGGCTGTCCCTTGTTGAGGTGACAAGCTTGAGCCCACCACTGAAACTCCTGTTGAAGGCAAGGGATTAGTGGTATAACTGTTTCCAAACTTTGACAGTGTTGAGACCATACATTCTTTAGGTACCATTGTAGTTTCCTCATATGCAGTCTGGCATATGGAATTAGTAGTATGCAAGATGCCATGTAACCCAAGGCCTGCAGAATTTTTCTTGCAGGGAGTTGGGTCTTCATTGCCATCAATTGAAAGTATTGAGTCAGTTGTCCTTGTTTGTCTGGCGTGAGATAAGCCATCTGGGCCGTTGTGCTCAAGCTGGCACCCAGGAATATAATCTCTTGTGAGGGCACTAGTTTTGATTTCTTTTCGTTTACTGTGTACCCCAGGCAACTTAATAACTTTTTTACAAACGCCAGATGCTTTAGATGAATGTCCTTGCTCTCTGCTTGAATCAGGCAGTCGTCCAGGTACGGATAAATTTGAATTCCTTTCTGTCTGCAAAATGCAATTACTGGTGCCAGGCACTTTGTGAAGACCCTGGGCACAGTAGATAAGTCAAAGGGCACCGCAGAGAATTGGTAGTGCATTGAACCCACTATGAATCTGAGGTATCTTCTGCAGTTCTGTCTGATAGGGACATGCAGGTATGCCTCTTTGAGGTCCAAAGTCACGAGCCAAGCTTTCTTGCCCGGCATGGGAAGAAGCTGCTGTAATGTCAACATTTTGAAGTGTTTAGAGATGAAAGATCCAGAATGGGCCTCCAGGCTTTGTCCTTTCTGGGTACCAGAAAGAGTCTTGAGTAAAATCCTTGTCCTTGCTCCTGTGATGGTACCTTTTGAATAGCTCTCATATCCATGAGTGCTGTAATTTGATGGCAGGTTTGGCATTCCTTTTAACCTTGGCAGAGTGTGAAAGTGGAACCTGTAACCTTGAAATACAATGTTGAAAACCCATTTGTCTTTGGTGATCATTTGCCAATTGTGGTAGAAGAGTGCCAGTTTTCCTCCCAAGGGGGCTGCCACGAAGGATTTGTTTGGCAGCTGTAGTGGGAAGTCATTGGAGCTGTTTTTTATATGATTGGGGCCTGTCTTCCCTTTCTTTCTGGCCTGATGCAACCCATTGCCGAGACCTGTAAGTACCTTGTGTTTGACCTTTACCTCTTGGACGTCTGTATCTTCCCCTTTGAGGTCTGTCTGTAATTGGAAAGGACCAAGTTTTAGTTGGCCAGTTTCTGCTAGATCTAGGAGGCTGAATCTGTAAGAAATCCTTCACCATTTGCATAGACTTTGCCTTATTCTCCATTTTCTTTAATACCTCTTCTGCCTTAATTCCAAATAACACATCCTGCTGCAAAGGCGCATCCAATAATTTTGCTTTATCATGATCTGGTAACGTATGTTCTTTTAACCAAGCATGTCTTCTAATGACAGAGCCTGTAACTGCTGCTCTGCAGGAGGCCTCTAGAGAATCAAACCACATTGCAAAGTATGCTTTCCCACTTGTTCAGCTGCATGCAATAAATCCTGCATTTCCTTAAAATTAGGAGGATCTGATTCTGGAAGCATTTTTTGTTTTAACTGAGACAGTAAAAATTGTTGATATTTTAGCATGTGAAACTGGCAGTTTAAGGCTCTCATTGCTGAAGTTGCAGACGTATATACTTTCTTTCCCCATCTGTCTAATGCTCTAGAATCTCTGTCAGAGGGAACTGGATTCTTGGCTGATGAGGCCTTAACTCCTTTGGGTCCCTGAGAAATAGTTTCAGGGTCAGCTACAGGGCTTTTTTACAGTAATTTATGTGAGTCAGGGACTCAGTAGTATCCATCAGGTTTAACAGGGGCTGGAGGTAAGGAATCAGGATTTAAGCTGGATTCAGTATACACATCATCCACAATACCTAACACTGGCGGAATAGCAAGGGGTCTGTGTTGAGGTAATAAAAGGAAGTCTCTGAGCCTTTTCTTGGATTCTGAATAATCCTGGCCTTCCCAGTGGAAATGCTCCCTCATGATATGTATGGTTTCCCCAAAGGAGTAGTCCTCAGGCGGTGTGGCTAATGGAATTGATTCCTCAGCATCAGAATCCTCATAAGGGGGGGAAAGAGTAGCCTAGGTCTGAGGATGAATCAGAAGAGATGGGCACCTGGTTGGATGAGTCATAGTCTGCATCCTGTCTAGGCCTTTTATCAGGAGGGTGATGGGACCCCCTGATCAGAGTGATTAGATCTTCGGCCATTTTGAGCATTTGTTTCTTAGGCATGGAGGCCTGTCCTGGAGAATGCTGTATTTGTTTCTTGACTTTAAAGAAGGCTTAGACTAAGCTGAGGGTTTAATGCTTAACTGAGTAGGTCTGAAGACACCCTCTGTAGCCGTGGGTTGCTCAGCTACTCCGGATCCCTCTGAAAGGTTAGTCTCGGGTAGGCTGAAAAACTTGTGCGTCCGAAGACCCAGCCATCTCCACGTGGGAGTCAGAGGCGGCTTGAGGTTCTACAGAAGTGGTAGTCATGGGCTGCGAAGGCGCCTCGCTGAAAACTGGAGAACCGGCGACTGGCCTAGAAGAGGCTTCGTCGACAGTTTTGGGCCTCGGATGCCTATCCTTGTCTTTGTGCTTTTTGTGTATTCCGGTCGTCGGAAGTTCCAACTGCATGGTATAATTGAATTTTCTACCAAAATAATGTCGGGCAGATTGCGCTTGTTAAACCTAGCACAAAACTGACAACCAGTGACGTCATGGTCAGGGCCTAGGCATGGGATACAATAGGAATAGAAATCCTTAAGAGGTATTTGCTTCCCACAAGAAATACAGTTATTAACTTTTACTGACATTGGTCTGAGGCAAGAATAAGTTTCCCCAACGGGGTACATAGCTTTGTAGAAGACTTCAGTTCTGGATTCGGAATGAAAATCTCAGGAGACTGCCGACTGGCACATGCGAACTGCTTTTGCTTCGGGCACCGCGCGGCAAGAAAGACTGAAGAAAATGGCGTCGGCTGCATCTTGTATACCTCTGTCGCACTGACGTCAGGGAGGAGGCGACAGCAACCGACGCCGGACCAAGACTTTGGAACTCAGGCCGACTGGGGAATCGCCTGACGGCAGGATAACCCAAGTGTAATGACTGCAGCAGTGTAACACTATGAACATCCAGTGGTTACAAAGGTGTTGTTTGAGTTGTTTTTTGAACATTTTTACTGAGGAGAGAGATGAGAGTTCAAAGGGAAGGAGGTTCCAGGATTTGCCAACAGTGTTGGCGAACAGAGAGTCACCGGCCTTATTTTTGGATTTGACCGTGGATACCAGTACTTTATTGGCTGAGCGAAGGGTTGTCAAATTACTATAGGGGGTAAGAAGGCTAGTAAGTACAGGAGAATTTTTTGGAAGATAGAGGATATTATGGGCTATAATAAGTTGTTTAATTTGGAGTTGATTATGAAGTTCTAGCCATCCTAATTGTTTTAGGTTTTGACAGTGGTGAGTTCTAAATCAGGAGCCAGTAGCAAATCTGGCAATATTGTTGCAGGAGGTAGCTAGTTTGTTAAGGTTGTTTCTTGATAGGTTGGTATAGATGGGACAGGCATAGAGGAGGGTGGAAATTAGATGGGTGAGGGCAATAGTTGTTCTAGCTGTTGGAGTAAGGAAGGGTTTAATCCTATAGAGGGATTCTAATTTTCTATTTACTGTTTTTACTGTAGTGTTAATATGTATGTCAAAGCTAAGATTATGGTCTATAGTAACCCCTAAGAGCTTGGTAATTGGGTCGGGAGATATAATGATACCATCATTGGATGTAACTGTGAAGTGAATTGGGGGGGACCTTTGTGTGGGAGTGAAAAGTAGTAGTTTTGTTTTTTTAGGATTCAGGAGGAGGCTATGCTGTAAGAACCATCTTTATATGCTGTTGAGAGCTGTTTGGGTAGTGGCATGAAGTTGAGATGTAGAGGTGGCTGAGCATATTAGTGTGGAGTCATCAGCATATTGGATACATGTAGCTTGAGGAATGATCAAATTGAGACCATTTATGAAAATTGAGAATAGGAGAGGGCCTAGGATAGAACCTTGAGGGACTCCTAAGGTAATAGGAAGGTGAGAGGACAGATTATTTTCCCAGAGCACAGCCTGTTGCCTATTCTCAAGGTAGGATTTAAACCATTGTAAAGCCTGTATATCTAGTGAGAGAGATTTTTTGTTTAAATAGTTCCATAATATGTTGCTGGCACTTCAACATGTGAAACTGACCTTTCAAAGCCCCGATGGCAAGAGTTGCAGAGGTATATACCTTCTTACCCCATCTGTCTAAAGCTCTAAAATCCCTGTCTGAAGGGGTAGGGTTTTTGGCTGTAGTAACCTTAATGCCTTTAGGTCTGGGAAATGGTCTCTGGATCCGCAGTAGGATTCTTAAAAAGAGAAATTTGTGAGAGTCAGGTACTCTGTAGTACCTGTCAGGTTTTCTAGGAGCTGGTGGTAAGGTGTCAGGAGTAAGACTGGACTCCAAGATGACATCATCTACAATATCCAGGACAGGGGGTATAGCTAGAGACCTGTGCTGAGGCAAATCTAAAAATTCCCTGGGTCTCTTTTTGGACTAAGGACAGTCCTGGCACTCCCAGCAGAAATGCTCTCTTAAGGTATGCAAGGTTTCACCAAAAGAAAAATCCTCTGGAGGGGAGGCAGAGGGAATGGATTCCTTTGCATCTGAATCCTCATAGGTTGATAAGAGTATGTCTTGGTAATCAGAAGGGTCTGAGACATCAGACTCCTGGTCTGTAAAATCAGAAGGAAATTCACTTCTTTTCTTTTAGCAAGGGAAGGCTGGCTTCCCCTAATTAAAGTAACAAGGTCTTCAGCCATTCTAAGCATTTGTTTTTGTGGCATGGGAGCTTGAGCATGCACTTTGGACGTCAGTTTTCTAGGCATAGTGCAAACTCTGGGCCTGAGAAACTCAGTAGTTTTAGCAGAAAATTAAGTTGTCTGTTTAATATGAATATCAGTTGATCTGAATACACCCTCCGAAGCTGGTGCCTGCACAGCAGTTCCGGACCCATCCAAGGTAGAGACATCTGCAGGTTTCATAGTCGAAGAAGCATCTCGCGGCATACCGGACTCCGAATGGGTCTCAGCAGAGGCCTGCGAATCTGAAGACGTGGGCATCAGGGGCTGAAAAGGCTCCTCACTGAGTACAGATGGACTGGTGACTAGCTTAACGGAAGCGTCGTCAGCAGTTTTTGACCTATGCAGGCTGTCTCTGTCTTTGCGCTTTTTCACAAGATCGGTAGTCGGATGGCTTACCAAAGCCATTTCTGAATACGGTGAATGACAGTGAAATAATTTAGCTACAAAAATAGCCAGGCGATGAATGGTTTGGGTGTTAAACAAGGCACAAAACCGACAGCGAGGGATGTCGTGGTCTGGGCCTAAACAGGTGATGCAGTAAGAATGAAAATCTCTGTGAGGCATTTGCTTTCCACAGGCAAGACAATTGTTAATTTTTTCTCACATCGCTTGGAACAAGAAAAAGAATCCACAACAGGGTACTTCGCTTTAGAAGACTTCAGGTCCGAAACTCGAAAAATGAAAATTTCAGGTAGCGGCCGACCGGCACTTGTGAACTGCTTCTGCTTCGGGCTCCTTCTCTGCAAGAAAGGCTGATGTAATGGCGTAGGTTGCATGTTTTATACCCCTGACAACCTGACGTCATGGAAGAGGCGACAGCATCCGATGCAGAAATCCCAAGGCTCTGGTATTCGGGCCAACTGAGGGCTACCTGCAGGCAGATAACCCAAGTATGATGACTGCAACAGTGAAACATGAAGAACATCTTGCAGCAAGTCCTCTGAGAAAAGGTGTCTGAAGGGAACTAAAACCCCAACACCCACAGGGTCAGTTTCAGAGTTGACAGTTGTGGATGCACTAGAGTTCCCATGTCCTGTGTGAGCAGATCCATTATGTGGGGTAACTTGTGATTGCCCCTAGCTAAATGCAGGAGGAGGGGGAACCAATGCTGTCCTGGCTAAAAGGGAGTCAACAGCAAGATTTTTCTTTGATTCAGTGAATCTTCAGCACGACCTTTTGGAGACGTGGGAAGGGGGGAGTGCATACAGAAACAACCCCTTCCAAGAGAAAGCTAGAGCAACCAACCTTCTATGCTAAGGGATGTGGATCCCTTGCACAACATTTGGGAAATTGTCTCTTTATGGGCGAGGCAAAGAGATCTACCTGAGGTGTACCCCATTGATGGACCATGTGCAGGAAACAGAAACACATCCCTGTGTAACATCCACTTGTGAGACTGAGTCATGGACCCGCTTAATGTGTCTGCCACCACATTCTGGGCTGAAGGAAGATAAAACAGCCTAATAAGAGATATGACTTTATAAGACTAACTCTTAGGCTTGTAGGGCTAGTCTGCACAGGAGATAAGACTTCATGCTGCCCCTCCCCCCATTTGTTGAAGTACAAGACAGCTGGTGTTGTCCGTGAACCACCTTAGCAGCCTTGGGAAGATCTGAAGGGCAAAAATCAGGGCCCTTATTTCTTTTACGTTGATGTGCTATTTTGGCTGGGTTGTAGACCATACATCCCTGACCTTCCAAGAGTGTAGAGTTGCACCCCATCCTGTGTCTGAAGCATCCATGTACAACTCTTGCATGGGAAGGGGTGGCTGTAGGGGTGGGCCTGGATTCACTGAAACCTGAAGGATCCTCCAATTTAACTCCTTTTTTGGACAAGGTAGGAGTGGAATAACAAAGTCCAGAGGATGGGAGTGTTGCATCCAAACTGTCCATAGAAACCACTGAATTTTTCTCACATGCAACTTAGGCATAGAAAGCATGGGAATCATGGATGCCATGAACCTCAGGAGAAATAGGAAATCCCTGGCAGTCTGGGATTGCAGGGGTAACAGGCCCTGGAGATAGGAAGTAAGGAAAAGAACCTTCTCTGTGGGCAGAGAGACTAGCATCCTAGCTGTCTGAATCCTGCAGCAGACAATGTGGTCTTATGAAGGGGTCAGAGAGGACTTCTGATAACTTATTGTGAAGTCTAAACTCTCTAGAAGAGAAATTGTGAAGGCAAGATTCTCTTGAAGGAATGAGGACTGGGCCTGGATGAGCAGATTATCTAGGCAAGGGAACATCTGTATACCCTGCAGTATGCAGAAGGCTATGACAGGAGCTAAGCATTTTGTGTAGACCCTAGGTGCTGCAGACAGTCCAAAGGGCAAAGCACAGAACTGAGTAAGTGAAGAAGCAACAGAGAAATGAAGAAATGTCCTGAACCGAAGGTGAATGGGGATAGAAAGGTAGGCATCTTTGATGTCTAATGACACCATAAAGGCTTGGGGAAGTATGATTGAAAGAAGGGTGGGTAAAGTCAGCCTCTGAAAGGTGGGGACTTTCAAAAAGGTATTTGAATGGGAAAGATCCAGAATGTGCCTCCAGGGGTCATCTTTCCTGGGGACCAAAAACATCCCAGAGTAGAATCCATTTCTCAGTTGAGAGGAGGGGACCTTTTGAATACTCCCTTGAGAGAGATGAGCAGATACGACCTGAGGAAAAAGTTCCAGTTGTTCTTTTGGTGGTTGTGGGATACCCCTGAAGGTGGGGAAGAGTATCCCAAACCATGAAATATCCTTGTTTGATAATGGAGAGGACCCAAGAGTCCTGGGTTATAGGATTCCAAGCAAGTAGAGACAGAGATAGGTGAAGAGACAGAGGATTGGATGGCCCTGAATGCAGGTAGTCACGGGCTACCAGGCTTGAGCTGGGGCTGAAAAGGCTATTTCTTTGAGGGTGTGGATAGAGTAGACTTTGAAGAAGTTTGCTTCCTGAGACCTCTCTTACCTTTCGAGGAAAGGCAAAACTGTTTTCCTCTGGAACCTGGCACAGGAGAAATGAAGATATGTTTAAGATCAGGAGCTCCTTGCCTTTCTCTTGTAGTGATTTAAAAAGGTCTGCAGCCAAGCTACCAAATTCAGGAGGGGCATCCATCAGTTTGGCCTTGAAATTATGAGGTAAGGGTTGTAACCTGAGCTGGGAATAACTCCTCAGGACCGACCCAGAGGCCACTGCCCTGGCTGAGGCATCTGCAGCATCATAACTGCACTTGAAGGAGTGCCTTGTAACCTGGCAGAAGAGTTGAGGAGAAAGGACAACTCAGCCTTGGTGGGTGAGTCAGGGAGCTCAGAAAGGAGCTTTCCTGCATCTGATAACACAGTCAGGGAGTATTTGGCCATATGGGGTTTATGTTTAATTGCTCTGAAGGCCAAAGTAGCAAAGGTGTAAACATTTTCCCCAGTCTCTCATTGACCTTGCTCTCCTTATCAGAGGTCAGTAAGGAGAACGAAGGCAATCATTTAAATGCCTTGTCAGCTGAGACTGATACAGTAGCTGGATCTGCAGAAGGGGCTTTGAAGAGACATTTGGAGTCCTCAGGCACCTTAAAAAATCTATCTGGGCACTTGGGAGCAGGAGGCTGAGAGCCTGGGGATTTAGATGTAGCTGTAAAGGCATCCAAGAAGGCTGGAAGAACTGGTGGGATGGCAGAAGGGGATGGAGAATCCATCTGAAGGAGGTCATACTACCTCTTTTGTATGTCCAACACTTGGCTGCAGTCCCATTTGAAAAATTCTTTCATATTCAAAACAGTCTCCCGAAAGGACATATCCTCCCAATGGGAATCTGTGCCATTAGAATCTTCCTCTGGTGAATCTATACCATTAGAATCCTCCTCTGGTGAGGCATAACCCAGAAGAGAGGCAATTTGGGTAGCATAAGCAAAGGACTCATCACCTGATTCTTCTGCCTCATCTGAAGAAGTGTCTGCAGACGTTCTCCTAAAGGGGGTACAGGGTGAGAAAGCAGTAAGAGGAACAGAAGTAGCCGAAGGCTGATGCAGTGTCATGAAAGCCTTGACAAGGCCTTGGGAAAAGGCCAGCCAATCCGGAGCTTGATCCTGTGGAGCTGGAGCAACATGTTTTGTTTTCAAAGGTGAATAGGCCCAATGTCGGCCTGCACTCCATGATGTCCATATGCACATCCTCCCACACAGTGATTTGCATAACGCTACATGGGCCTTCAGAAATAACAAGCCATGGTTCCCCCTTTTGCCCATACTAGACACCTGTGATTCCCTCATGGACATACTGGTAGGGTCCTTCGAGGCATCCATCATGGTACCTGCCAAAGGGACATCTACTGATTCCGGGATGGCCTCTGGGCCTGCATCTGTCTCGGAAGGGATGCCCAGAAGAGAGGGAGCAGCAGGAAGATCAGGCAGAGGTTTCTCAGCTTTTTTTGACTATGGCTCGTCTACGGGGCCCAACATAACCTCCATCTCACATGCTAATCGCTTAAGGCATTGATTCTCTAGATAAAGCTTAAGAGATGCTAGACGGCTCCTCAGGGTTTTGGGGACCAAGGAATTACAGATAGTGCAGATGGTATGGTCGTGGTCTGGGCCTAGGCAGAATAAACACAGGTCGTGGGAGTCCTTATGTGGAATCGGCCTTCCCCACTGACACTTGCCCTTACTAGCTGACATGAAATCACCAAAATACAAACAGTAGCCAAAAATTTAATAAAAGAAAAATCCCAACAGGGTACTTATTTGAAGCAAGGTTCATGACTAATCTGGCAAGCAAACGTCCGGAGCAGCCGATCAGGCAGGCGGCAGAAATGTTCTGAGGTTGGTGCGTGCAGACGTCCGCTTTACACCTGACGTCTCTTTATGACCGACGTACATTGGATGATGTACGGCATCAAACGTACCTTACAGTAGCATTAAGACTTTGGTATACTGGCCGGAAGTACGAGTCAGCCAGAGGCGAACTTCCTCCTATGATCCTATAAAATACCCTTTATCACCTTCCCTTCCAAATACATATCATCAGTCAGAGACCTCAGTAATCTTAAAGTAAACTTTTTGGTTGGGAGGGGGGCAAAGACCTAATAACTGTGCATCTGCAATGCAAAGTCTTGACTACTCATGAAAATCACTACTAAAGTAAGTTTACATGAGTCAGATTCTGGCAACGCCATTCAAGCTGGAGACTTCTGCCTCTTTTCCATTCACCCTCAGGTCTACCTGATACTGCTGATCTGTGTGTCAATTTACAGAAAACTAAAATTTATATTGGAGATGCCACTTCTAAAAATGAGAAACAAACGTGTAGCAAAAAAGTCACTCCAAAATAATTCATAGTGGTTGCTTTCCCACATGATTTGAAAATACCACTTTACCTGATACCAAAGCAAAATAAGAAACTGGGACAGTTAGTTTAATTCTAAACATTATATGAATGGTGGGCATGACTTCTATTTACACACTTTGCCCCAGAGCTATGCTCTAATTCATTCATCTTGGTGTGTGCTATTTTTCTTGTCTCTAGGAAAATCCCTATGAGTAACTTCATAGGTTCCTTTCAATTTTGCCATCAAACTTTAAGCTGGCTAGTACAAAAACAACTTGGAGCAAGACCTACACCAAAGTATTACTACTAAAGGATAATGCAATAAATACATAAAACATGGTAAAATCAATGCCAGACAGTGATGTGCATTTAGATCATAACAGTATCTGCAGTAGATGCAGCACATTTTTTAACTGCATTAAATCTTAGGATTCTGTCACATGTAACATATGTGGCTGTTGTGCCTTATGCCTTTTCATACACAAGGCATACTTGGCGTACAATATAAATACTACTGGTTGTGTATGATAATAGAATGCAACAATTAGTTTGGATTCTAACTCCATCTGTAAATTAGGATGCAATTTAGTAAGACAGTATTAAAAAACAAAATGTATACTGTTCGTTAGTTGTTTAAAAACATTTTTTCAAGTACAAATTTTAAAATGTGCATCTATTTTTTCCTTTTACCTAAAATAATTACCTGACAATTAATAGGACATTGTTCATCATAGGGCCACATGGGGACAACAGTAACAAAGGCTGGGTAAGTGGCACTTAAAACACCCCACTCAGTAAGGCAACCTCAACCCACCTTGATGAAGACCACTGCTTGAAACTCAGACCACTAAACTATGCAGTAGACAAACTGAAGACGGAAGCATCCAAAAGCCCAAGCAACACGGGCAAGTCTTCACAGCTTCACACAGGGCTTTCTCCTAAGTAACAGGCACCACAGGACGCCACAACTTAGATACCAAAACCAACATTTAAAATCTCACTAGTGTTCCTCACCCAGTCTTGCCAATTTCTGCACCGATGATCTGACAATGCAACATGCCAAAGCAGAAAATCCTTCCAGCAGCTTTCTGCAAACTTCAGATGTGTCAAAGTTCTGGATATGCATCAGGCAGCACAAGTCCCAACATTCAAATCAAATATAACAATATGTGAACTCTGATGAACATGTCAGTTCTCTTCATCACAGACCAATCTTCCTTAGTGGTTCTGAATCCCCCTCATCTCAGTCATTTTTAAATCAGGAAATTGCCTTGATACATGTACCAAATGCAGACATGGGCAGTAAGCATTTGAGACTGGCATAGCTCTTTTACATCTGTAGCAATGAAAGGACCCCTCCTCCACTGCTGACACAATAAATCTAAATTCTACGAATAAAAGTCTTAGGTTTAGAAAGCTTAATGCTCTTCATTGATATAACAGCACAGAAAAATTCTTAAATTAGGAGCAACCAAGAAGAAATGTACAACTGTGACAGATGGAAAAAACAATGAGATTTTAAATCAGTGTGGATGAAATTAATTGAAAGCACAGGAAGTTTGCATTGATACAGTACTGGGAAATGCATTTTGTTTCATTTCATGGCTGTTATGCTCAGAGAAGTTGCCCAATTTGTGGGGAGGTAGTTCTAAGATGGTTCTCAGTGCCATGTGGACGACAACATAACATGTCAAGAGGTGATATAATCTGGCAGTCAGTGCCATGTAGAAAATAATGCACCACGTCCAGAAGTGATATCATAACTTGGCAGTGCCAGGTCAGCACTAGACAGGAAGTGCAACACCACTGCCGCTATAACCGTTCAGAACAGTGGCAGACAGTGAGTGCTAGGCAACTGCAGCTGCACCAAACTGAAAATGCTTTCCCAGTGCTCTGCATCACAATTCACAAGCTACTGATACGTACATTTTTGTCTTACAGCTTGGCTTCTCTGACCTGCAACTAAAGCCTAAAGTTCTCAGTAGTCCTCACAGTATGGTACTAGTGTAAGAGAAACAGCTCTACACCTTCCAACCCGGTAGTACTGACAGCTACTGCTGTCACTTACGCATGCTTTAAGACCCCCCGTTCTTACACATAATCCCTGATGCTGCAGTTCATCCTGGAGTTTTCAGTATGGCTGACCACTACATGTCCTTAGTCCTGGTAACTCCAGATCACGGATAGGCAGTACTGACCTCAGAAAAGTACAATGCTGTGTATCGGTAACATACAAATTAATGCTCACTATGTGGATATAAAAGTAATTCTGATGTCATCAAACAAAACGAAGACAGATGGACTTAAAAGAAATAATTTCCTATCATGATCAGAAATAGAGAACCTCCTGATATTACAAAATATAAGGAATTTGGGACAAGTAATGAAGGGCCTAAGGTTAGCCATTTCAGTTTTTACAAATGAGTGTATCAAGATGGGGAAACACTGGAATTCTGACAGCAAGTGAACAAATTAATGCAGTACTAAACCATCATGTCAGACAAAACGAGAATAAATATAACGCAACTGTTGGTGCAAGGGAAAAGCAGTTGCACTGTAACATGTAATAAGCATGCAGACATGTTTCCATTGTGTACCCTGACTTTGCATACTTGAGCAGGCATACAAATGATGAAATCTTGCTGTTCTGTACTCCAAGAGTCCTGCATGGACTGAATCCTGTTAACAGCAGCCTCTAAATTACAGCACATAATCTGGGGAATGCCAGCTAGTTCTCCATTTTAGTTGTTTCTTGCTTACCTTTTCAGACTTTTTTTTTGAAAGATGGTTCTTGTCCAAGAAGTGTCCCACCCTCCATTAATATAAAAAAAATATATAAATACATAAGGAATGGAAGGCACTTGATAAGCTGCAACCATTCTACATGTTACTTGTTCCCTTTTTTTAGAAAATCCTGAGAGGTGCTGTACAAGTTGTGCAAAGGTTCAGGTTGTCCCATCCACTGCTTTATGTGGAAACGGAGGCAGGTGTCCTGCTCTTGGTGCTTGTCCTTTCCATCACTAGCTGAAAAAACGCCGGATCACATACTGCCCAATAAGAACAGCTGCCAGGAGTACTAACAGGTACTTTATGTAAACATTATCAAGTTCCAATGCTGCTACCTGCAGGGGGAGGGGGGAAACAGACAGACACAGCCAGTCAGGGTTCTGCAATACCTTTTCAGAGTAGACAATCATTCATAATCCTTAAGTACAACTTATATGTTAGGTCTGCAAAGTACTAAGTAAATGTAATGCTGTCACCATGACAACCCACATAGCAGCCTAATACAGTGCCCAGTCATGAGGCCTCCTAACTGTAGCCATGCACCTTTGGTTGCTGAAATATGTTGCACATACAATAACATCAGTGGTACTACATATAACAGATGAGTGCTACTACATATAATACATGAATCTACTCTAGACTGCCTCTGCATCCACACGGCATGAGGATTCCTGACAAAACTCTAGGATGTAAAATGCACTACAAATGTAACCATTACCCAGAGCTACTCAATGTCAAATAAATATAATCAAATACTAATTGAATGTGCATTGAAGCAAACTGCAAAACCCAACTAAAGAACAACAGCTTAGATATCATACTAACATAACTAGGATCTTTCTGCTTTACACCAATGATCCGAATAATATCATCTTTAACCTTAGGGCAAAAATCAAACTTAAGTCACAAATAAAATCACTTTTCTAGTTTTATCAATGGAAACTGTTAC
Organism: Protopterus annectens; assembly: GCF_019279795.1. Lineage (NCBI taxonomy): Eukaryota > Metazoa > Chordata > Ceratodontiformes > Protopteridae > Protopterus > Protopterus annectens. The sequence continues at coordinate 74,235,641 of NC_056739.1, read as the reverse complement.
AATAAACAACATACTTGCGAAAAATGACCGTGGTACCATCTTCAATTACCTCAAAAAGTCTGTTCAAGATATTGTCAGACAGTTTTGTGGTATTACTGACTTCTACATTCATGAACACGTAACAGTAAAACACAAATGCACATGTACCTTCATCAGAATTACAAAAATAATTATACAACAGAAAAGAAAAAAAATACAAAAATTAACCTAGTCATAAAAACAAATCCACATGACTTTCTTTCAGGGCAAAGAATACATGAAGTGTGTTTTGAGTACAGCTCGATCGCATTCCAAGAATAGCACTGTAATTTTAACATAAGATTGAATAAAACTGTAAACGTAGAATAATCTCTGAGGCTCTGACTGCTGTAGTCCATTAATTCTGTTTATATGACGAAAAGAAAGCAAAAAAGTGACGTTAGCAGTTTTTAGCTGCCGAAAGGTCAAGCTGAATCCTTGGCTAAGAAACACTGTCTTGAAACTAACACTGAGAATTTGCGTTCTAAAAAGACAAAGAGCGGCAAATAAGAAAGATCAAGTTGTTAGTCTTAGAACTGCACAACATCAATACTAAATTATTAGACTACATTAATAGGTCAGATAAAATAATGGAAAACGCGGAAGCAGCCTTGAGTTCTTATTCTGACCAGCTGGTGGATTTGTAGGGGTGTGAAGAGGGTGAAACACAGAATAATCACCTCAGAAGCAATGCTAGAACTTTATATAGTCTTAAAACTGTGGATAAAGAAGATACACACAGCCAAAAAAAAAAAAGTTACGTCTTACCATAATGTTCCATCTGTGTTGTTGATCTTCATTCATTTATTACTGATGGGTTATCGGTTCCATCCTTGGAACAGTCTCGGCACCGTACCAAGCTTGCATCAGCCAAAAAACTCTCAAGCTAAGATTACCCATAGTGCCTCTCCCTATTACCTCAGATCGAGTTTGCCCAAAGGATGTAAAGCAGAGACTTTTTCTGCTCAGAATACCCTAAACCAGAGTAATGGACCACATCCAAAAAGTACAGTTTTGTACCTACCATAAATGTAGATGTCCGATAGGCATGCATCTGCAGTCCTTACAAATGGGTTGTCCTGTCGTCAGGCAGCCCTTCGGTCGGCCGGATTCCAAAGTCTGGGTCTGGCCTCAGCTGGTGTCGCACTTCACCCGACGTCATAGCTGCAGTTCTTCGGGTATAAAGGCATCAGCCGACGCCATTTTCATCAGTGTTTCTTGCCCCAGATGCCAGGTGCCCTCTAGGAAGGCTAAATTTGGATAAATGCAAATGGTTCCAAATAGTAGAGAGCAAACAAAAAAATAAGCATGTATGTACATATATACAAACAAATACACCATAATAGATCCCCCAGCTAGCTACAAGATGGGCAAATACCCTAGGAGTACCACAGAGCGGAAGGAGGGTGGGTAATCCTGACTGCAGATGCATGCCTATCGGACATCTACATTTACGGTAGGTACAAAACTGTACTATGTCCTTCAAGGATGCATCTGCAGTCCTTACAAATGGGTAGAATACCATAGCCAAACTGGGGGAGGAGGAGAAATAAGATTATGGTGTAGTTAAGATCCCTTGCAAAACAGCAGTGGCAAAACCTGCTCGGGATCTGGAGTATAAAGGTAAATTATAATGCTTGGCAAATGTATGCACGGAGCTCCAAGTAGCAGCCTCTAAAATGTCTTTGGTAGCCGCTCCTCGTAGAAAAGCTGTGGTAGTGGCTGTAGCCCTTGTAGAGTGAGGCCTGATGTTTTCTGGAGTTTTCTTCCCATGGTAGGAGTAACAAAATCTAATGCAATTTCCTATCCACTTAGAGATTGTCTGTTTTGAAATTGCTTTTCCTTCCATTCCTGTTGCATATGCTACCAGTAGCTGGTCAGTTTTTCTATTGCCCTTGGTCCTGTCCAGGTAGTAGCGTAATTGTCTATGTACATCCAAGGTGTGCAACAGTCTTTTTCCCCTGTTCTGTGGGTTGGGGAAGAATGTAGGTAGGTGGATAGCCTGATTTAAAGATACTCTGGAGACCACCTTTGGCATAAAAGTAGGATTTGTTCTCATGGACACTCTATCTTGATGGAAGATCAGGAAGGGCTGTACTGCCATTAATGCCTGTAGCTCAGATACCCTTCTTGCTGAAGTGATTGCAAGCAGGAAAGCAGTTTTCCATGATAAGTATTGTAATTCTGCTGTTGCTGCTGGTTCGAAAGGAGGGAGTGTCAACTTTTCTAGCACAAAGTTCAAGTCCCATGCTGGCAATGGTGGCTTCCTAGGTGGTTTTACATTTTTAATTCCTCTCAGAAACTGCCTGAGCAGAGGATGTGAGAAGACTGGAGGATCCAAGTCGTATTCTGCTGAAATAGCTGATGCATGAATCTTAATGGAAGAATAGGACAGGCCGTTGTGGAAGAGGTCTGCCAAGTATTCCAGGATGTTGGCTATGTTTACCAGTGACACATTTTCTCCTTTTGCAGTGCTCCAAATGTGATATCTTTTCCATTTTGCTGAATAATTTTTCCTTGTTGAGGGTTTGCAAGCCTCCAAGATAATGTCTTTAACCCTTTGGGATAAATTTGGGTTATTTGGTCTTATGCAATGTTCCAGGCAGTTAGCTGCAGTGTTTTCAGGTTTGGATGCAGGGTGTTGTAGTTGTTCTGTGTTAACAGCAAGGGAACAAGGGGTAGGTGCCATATTTGTTCCCGAGACATGCTCCTCAGTAATGGGTACCAATGTTGTCTTGGCCAGTCTGGAGCTATCAGAATGATCCTTGGATGGTCCTCTTTGATCTTCAAGAGCACCTTGTGCATCAAAGGAAGTGGTGGGAATGCGTATGCTGTCAGGTTTTTCCAACTGAAAGATAGGGAGTCCACTTTCCAAGCAAGTGGGTGGTACGTCCTTGTGCAGTATTTCTTCAGATGGTGATTGCGTGGGGATGCAAATAAGTCTATTTCTGGTAGTCCCCATTTTCTTGTAATGGTTTTGAAGATGTCCGGATGTAGCATCCATTCGTGGGCATCCATGGTAGTTCTGCTTAGTATGTCTGCTAGAATGTTTTCTTTTCCTGGTACAAAAATTGCTTGTAACTGAATGTTGAAGCTCAGGGTCACATTCCAGAGGTCCATTGCCATCCGGCATAGAGGGTACGAATGTGTGCCTCCCTGTTTGTTGATGTACCACATAACTGTGGTGTTGTCTGTCCTTATCAACAGTTGACCTTGTCGAAGAAATGGTCTGAATGTCTGAATTGCCAGTTTTACTGCCAGCATTTCCTTTTGATTTATGTGTAGGTGCAGCTGGTCTTGAGTCCATAAACCTTGTATGCACTTGTCCAGCATGTGGGCCCCCCAACCGAGGTCTGAGGCGTCCGTTGTGATGGTTTGGCTTGGTTGAGTGCTGTGGAAAGGCAGTCCTTTGTTTGATTGACAGGCCTGAGCCCACCATTGGAATTCTTGCTTCAGGCATGGGATTATTGGAATTTGGGTTTCTAGGCTGTGCTTGTGCTGAGACCATAAATTCCTTAGGTACCACTGTAACTTTCTCATATGCAGTCTGGCATGTGGAACCAATATTATGCAGGATGCCATGAAACCCAAGGCTTGCAGGACTTTTCTTGCTGTTAGCTGGTTCTGCTTTGTTAATGCCAAGAAGTAGAGGGAGTTGCTCCTGTTTTTCTACTGTTAGGAATGCCATTTGTTTTGATGTGTCCAGCTCTGCACCCAAAAAGGTTATCCTTTGGGATGGTATCAGCCTTGACTTTTTTATATTGACTGTGTATCCCAGGGCTTGCAGTAGATAAATGACCCTTTTCAAGTCTTCTGCTAGCTTGCTTTTGTTGTCCGCTTGTAACAGGCAGTCGTCCAGGTAAGGGTAGATTTGGATTCCCTGAAGCCTGCAATGAGCAATTACTGATGCCAGGCATTTCGTGAACACTCTGGGCGCAGTAGATAAGCCAAAGGGCAATGCTGAGAATTGATAATGCTCTGATCCTGCAAGAAATCTGAGGTATCTTCTGCAATTTGGTCGTATGGGGACGTGCAGGTATGCCTCCTTGAGATCTAGAGTTACCAGCCAAGACTCCTTGCCCAACATGGGAAGAAGCTGCTGTAGGGTCAGCATTTTGAATTTTGGGACAATGAGGTATGTGTTTAAAGCGGACAGGTCGAGAATAGGTCTCCATGTGTTTTCTTTTCTTGGTACCAGGAAGAGCCTGGAGTAAAATCCTTGGCCTTGCTCGATACATGGTACTTTTTCTACAGCTCTCATCCTTAGTAAGTGAGTTATTTGTTTTAGAGCTTCTGCCTTTTGATTTGGAGGTAGGTTTGGCATTCCTCTCTTCCTTGGTAGAGTATGGAAGTGAAACCTGTAACCTTGGTCTATTGTCTGCAAAATCCACTTGTCTCCTGTGATGTAATGCCAGTTTACTGAAAATAAGGCTAGCTTCCCGCCTAAGGGTGCCTCTAGTTGTTCCCTGGTAGGCGGTGCCAGAGCCAAGTCACTGCGATTGTCCTGTAGTAGTGGTGGTGGCTGTACCTCGCTGGTTGTTAGCCTGCCACTGACGTCCCCTGTAGGCACCTCTGGATTGACCTCTGCCTCTTGAGCGCCTATTCCTGCCTCTCTGAGCTCTGGAGGTGTCTGGAAAGGACCAATTCTTGGAGGGCCAATTCCTGCTAAACCTTGGAGGTTAGACCTGTAAGAAATCTTTAACTGTCTGGACCGATTTTGCTTTCTCTTCCATCTTCTTCAGCACCTGTTGTGCAGGAGAGCCAAACAAATTGATCTTGTCCATGGGAGCATCTAGTAGCTTTGATTTGACATGGTATGGTAAGGCCTGCTCTTTTAACCATGCATGTCTTCTGATCACTGTGCCAGTCATGGCTGATCTGAAGGAAGCCTCCAGTGCATCATAGCCGCATTTTAAGGAATGATTACTGACCTGTTGAATGTTATGTACCATTTCCTGAACAGATTTTTTGTCTAATGGTTCATCAGAGGACAGGTTTTTAGTTAACTGGTCTAACATAAATTCCTGATACTGGATCATGTGGAACTGACAGTTCAAGGCCCTAGCTGAAAGAGTAGCAGAAGTGTAAACTTTTTTACCCCATCTCTCTAAGGCTCTGGATTCCCTTTCAGAGGGGAGGGGTTTTTTGGCAGAGGTAGCTGCTACAGCCTTAGGTCCCTGGGAGATAGTTTCGGGATCTGCAAAGGGAGCCTTATACAAATGATAATGTGTGTCCAGGACCCTGTAGTATCTATCGGGCTTAGCAGGGGCCGGAGGAAGTGAATCAGGAGCAGTGCAAGCATCATTAAAAGCATCATCTACAACAGTAAGAACTGGAGGGATGGCTAAAGGCCTATGCTGTGGTAAATGCAGAAAGGTTCTAAGCCTTTTTCTAGAGTCTGAAAAATCCTGGCCCTGCCACTGAAATTGTTCCCTCATAGCATGTAAGGTTTCCCCAAAGGAAAATTCCTCAGGCGGAGAGGCAGAAGGAATGGACTCTTCAGCATCAGAGTCTTCATAAGGGGAGAAAGGGCCCTCTGGAGGGTTTGAATTATCTGAATCATCAGAGGAGTCATCTGTAGAAACTGGCTCAGGGGGCTCTGCTCTAGGCCTCTTCTCTGGAGGTGGGTGAGAGGCCCTGTCTGGGTGAGGTTGGGATCCCCGGATCAAAGAAATGAGATCCTCTGCTAGACTGAGCATTTGTGAACTAGAACTAGGCCTGTGAGAGGGGGTCTTAGCAGGCACAGTTTTGGTAGATTTAGCTGCTTTAGCCCTGGCAAAGGCCTTAATCGACATGGTTGCTGGTGGCCTAGCAGCTCCACGTGCAGGGGTTGAAATATCCAAGGGGATAGTATCAGATAAATCCTGGGAACCTGCAAGAGCAGGTGGGATTTCAGTAGCCGATTCCACCAGGTTGGATGAGGCCTCGGTAGTAGGTAAGCTTTCGGCTGAAGGAAGAACCGCGAGCTCGGTTTCAGCCGAAACCGAGACACTCGCGGTTGGCTTAACCGCGGTTTCGGCCGAAACCGTGGACCGCGAGTGTCGGTCCTTTTCTTTGCGCTTTTTAGATATTTGCGTAGTCGGAGGATCCGATGGCATAATGTAAGCAAAAGCGGAGCCGAAAAACTCCTCAGCAAATTCCGACCGACGTCTAAGCGTCCGTCGGTTAAAAGAAGCACAGGCTAGACAAGCTGCTACGTCATGGTCTGGGCCTAAACAAGGTAAGCAGTAAGAGTGAAAATCTTTATGAGGTATTTGTTTCCACAAGTTAAACAGTTATTCACTTTTTCTGACATCGGCTGAGGCAAGAAAGAGTCCCCAACGGGGTACTTAGCTTTTTAGAAGTCTTCGGTAGTAGTAATCTCTGGTTCTGACCGACCGGCACTTGCGAACAGCTTCTGCTTCGGGCGCCACGCGGCAAGAAAGACGGAGGAAAATGGCGTCGGCTGATGCCTTTATACCCGAAGAACTGCAGCTATGACGTCGGGTGAAGTGCGACACCAGCCGAGGCCAGACCCAGACTTTGGAATCCGGCCGACCGAAGGGCTGCCTGACGACAGGACAACCCATTTGTAAGGACTGCAGATGCATCCTTGAAGGACATCTTCAAGAGCCTACTGGAGGGGGAAGGTGGGAGGGAAGTAATGAATGAATGAAGATCAACAACACAGATGGATCATTATGGTAAGACATAACTTTTTTATCTGATGTTGTTAAACTTCATTCATTCCTTAATGATGGGACAGAGTCCCTAGCTACTTTGTATCCTTGGCAGCCCTATGGAAGAATATTCCTGAGCACCACTGAGCCAAAGGAAGCTATCTCCCTGGAGACCAAATCCTATTTGTAATGAGTGATGAATGTATGTGGAGTGGCCCATGTTGCCGCTGCACAAATGCCTACAAAGAAAAGCTACAAACGTTGCCATAGATCTGGTTGAATGGGCTTTGATCTTATCTGGTAAGGGAAGTTTGTTATGATAGTAGACAAAGCATATAGAATCTCTCAGCCATTTTGATAAGGTAACTTTAGAAACTAGCTTTCCTAGTTTTGATTCAGCATGGGATATAAAAAGTTAGTCGGATTTTTTGAATGATTTTGTATTGTCCAGGTAAAAACGTAATTGTCTATGTACATCCAGTAAATGAAGGCAGTATTCCCCTTTATTTGAAAGATTGGAGAAGAAAACTGGCAAGTCAATTATCTGATTCATAATAAATTCTGAAACTACTTTGGGCAGAAAGGAAGGATTAGTCTGATGTGATACTCTACCTTTGTGAAAGATCATGTAAGGCCGTTTGATACATAATGCTCGAAGTTCAGATATTCTTCTTGCTGATGTAATGGCTACTAAAAAGAGAGTTTTCCAGAACAGAAATTTAATATCACAAGTAGCTGCAGCTTCAAAGGGTAGTCAGAGCCTGTAGTACTAGTGTGAGATTCCAAGGTTCAATGGGTTCTCCAATAGGAGGCCTAATATGAGAAACCCCTTTCAGAAATGTTTTACAGAGGTGATGAGAAATCAGGGATGAATCCTCAAAGCCATCATGAAAATTACAAGTAGCAGCTAAGTGAACTCGAATCATAGAGGTTGCTGCTCCTGATTGCAGAAGGTATGACAGATAAACATCTGGGACAGAGGCTGAACAAGGATCTACATTGTTGTTGCTAGCCTAGAAACAGAATCTTTTCCACTTTTCACGATACAATATCCTGGTGGAAGGTTTGTGTGAAGCCAGAAGAATGTCACGTACAGGAGACAAGAGATTCTTCTGCCTGGCAATTATTGGAAGTGAAAAAACCAAGCTGTGAGCTTGAGGCTGTGAATGTTTGGCTGAAGTAACTCTTGGGGGTGTGATAGCAATTCCAGAGTTGGATCCAGAATCCATGGTTTGCATATTAGATGAGGCCAAAAGAAGGGAAACCAAACTTGAAGGGGCCAGAAGGGAGCAATGAGGATCACTCTGCTTCTCAACCGAAGGGTTTTCCTTTAAGAAGTGTGGTATCAGCAGAATGGGGGGAAAGGCGTAAAGCAGTCCCATGGGTCAGTCATGTGTGAGAGCATCCTGTGGGGGGATTAGGGCAAAGTAGCTGCTGCATTTGTGGTTTAAGGGTAAGGCGAACAGGTTGCAGCAAGGCTGGCCCCAACAATCAAATATCTTCAACGTTACTGAAGGATTGAGGGACCACTCGTGAGGAAGGAGAATTCACCTGCTCAGTTTGTCTGCAATCACGTTTGGATCCCCAGGAATGTGTGTTGCTATCAGAAAGCGAATGGAAGCTACTGCCCATTGCCAAATACTCATGGCTTCCGACACAGCAGATAAGATTTGGTTCCCCCTTGTTTGTTGATATACCAGACTACCGACATGTTGTCGGTCTAAACTGCAATAGTCCCTGATGGAAGGGCAGGATGGAATGCTTACAACACTAAGAGCACCCCCTTCAGTTCCAGAACATTGATATGCAGGTTGGCCTCTGCAGGTGACCAAGTGCCTTGGACTGTCTGTCCCTGAAAATGGCTGACCCACCCGGTCAGAGGCGTCCGTGGTCACTGTGGCCTTGGGCTGTGGGGTCAAGAAAGGACAACTCCATAGGGTCATGTCTGGCTGCGTCCACCAAAGTAAGTCCAAACTGCAGCAATCTGTTACACACATCTGGAAAGATAATGGGTGAGTTAGCATTGACCACTGAGTTAATAGAAGTCACTGAAGCATCCTCATGTGTAGTCTTGCCAGTGGGACAACTGTTATCGTTGAGGCCATGTACTCCAAAAGTTAAAGGACTGTCCGTGCGGGCACCTTGTCTTGGGGGGAGTATCACTTGGACCTGAAGAAATATTCTTTCTAACCTGTGAAGGGGTATTGAAACTCTGCAGGACAATGTATTTAGCGTTGCCCCTATGAATTCCAGGGACTGGGCAGGGGCTAGTTGAGACTTTTCTTTGTTTATGGAAATTCCCAGGTTCTTTGCTTGGAGTAGGGTGTATTGTCGTGCTGTTAACAGAAGACGCTTGGTGGAGGCGGTGAGAAGCCAATCGTCCAGATATGGAAATACCCGGAATCCTTGCAGTCTTAGGTGAGCTGCTACCACTGCCATGTATTTGGTGAACACTCTGGGGGCTGTAGAGAGGCCAAAGGGAGTGCTCGAAACTGGCAATGACTGGATCCCAGCTGAAAGCTGAGGAATCTTCTGGATCACCTGTCTATTTTTAT